>NW_012109075.1:1154516-1241888 GCF_000951045.1 Mandrillus leucophaeus
AAAAAAAAAAAAAAAAAAAAAAAAAAAAAAAAAAAAAAAAAGAATGTATATTCTGCAGGTGTTAGATAAAATCATCTGTAAATGTTTGTTAGATCCATTTGTTTATGGTTCTATTTCAATCCAATTTTTTTTGTTGTTTTTTGGTCTAGATGATCTATCTGATGCTGAGATTGAGGTGTTGAAATCCCCCTTATTCTTATATAGGAGTCTGTCTCTTCCTTTAGATCCAATAATACTTTTTTTCTATATCTGGGTGCTCTGGTGTTGGGTGTATATGTGTTCAGAATTATTATATCCTCTTACTGACTTGATCCCTTTATCATTTTATAATGACCTTCTTTGTCCCTTTTTACTGTTTTTGACTTAAAATCTGTTTTATCTGATGAAAATGCAGATATTCCTGTACACTTCTGGTTTCTGTTTGCATGGAATACATTTTCCATTCTTTTACTTTGTCTATGTCTTTATATGTGAAGCGAGTTTCTTGTAGGCAGCATGTAGTTAGGTCATGTATTTTTTATCCATTCAACCAGTCTTTATCTTTTAAGTGGAAATTTTAATTTGTTTATAATCAAGGTCGTTATTGATAAGTGAGTATTCCTGTCATTTTATTAATTGTTTTCTGGTTGTTTTGTAGATGTCTTGGTCTTTTGTTTCTCTCTTATTGTTTATCATTGCTGTTTGTTGCTTTTCTGTAGTGCCAGCAGTGGCAGCAGTGGGATAGACAGATGGATAGGATCTTGGACTCCTGGCCAGCATGTGTGGCATCAGCAATAATAGTAGTGGTGATGGGACAACACTTAGGCTCCCAGGCAGCACTCACTATTGTTAGCAAGGATGGGAGGACAGTCTGCAGCCCCCAGCTGGGTGCTTGCATGTGGATGCAGGTAGTGGGGTTAGTGGCAGGCTGGGTGGGCTCATCCTTGGGTCTCTGGTAGGAGTGCACAGATGCCAGCAAGGGTGGACTGGGCATGTTGGTCCCTAGGCACCTGCATGGCATCCTCAGGCACTGGCGCAAGTGGAGGGTGGTGTTTCAGACTGGGTGGGCCTATTTCTAGGTCCGCCAATGGTGCACATGGGTACAGGTTGTGATAGGCAGGGCAGGATGACCCACTGTGGTGGGTGGAGAGAGCCTAATGTCAGAGTGCATGCAAGTGCGCAGTGGTTCTGTTGCTGTAGGATGGGTGGTGGGGCATAGGTGGGGGGTGGGGGGCAGTGGTTGGTGTTAGTGGGAGCAACTCCAAGCCAGTGGGCAGCTTTCAGGCTTTGGATAATATTTGTTTTGGCCTCTGGTGGCAGCAGCAGCAGCTGCAGTTGTATGCAGGGAAAGCCTGTCCTCGTGGTGTATTAGTGCACAGCAGCCATGCTACTTTGAGGGTAGAGGTTGCTGTCAATGGCAGCATCCTCAGGCAAGTGGGTGGCTTTCAGGCTCTGGGGAGCACATGCTTCAACCTCTAGTTGTGGCAGGAGTGACAGGTATTGGGGCAGCAGTGTGCGGGGAGAACTTGTCATCAAGTCACATGCTAGTGTGCAATGGCCCTGCTGCTGGTGTGGGCAGGGTTTCTGTCAACAGCTTCAGATAGGCAGCTCTCAGGTTTTAGAGAGGATGAGCTTTGGCTCTCTTTGTCCCAGAGGCAGTCTCCATGGCATGTTGCACTGCTCCATTTCCTGGAGTATAGGAATCTGTAGAGGCTAGAATGTTGGGGATCCTGCCACACTGCCGGACCCAGCTGGCCTTGCACCACTGAAACTCTTCAGGTGAATGCAGCAGGATGTAAGTGGGGCTCCAGGGGTTTGGAGATGTAGGGACTAATGTCAGCACAGAATCCAGTCTCTTGAGGGCTGACTCTCAACATAGCACCACGGTATGGTTTCTTAGGTCTAGGGGATGTCTGGGATCCAGTATTAGCTAGCTCCCTCTGTGGAGCAAGCTGTCACGTGGTCTCCTGGAAGCTCCTTACATTAGTGCCAGGTTCCAGGAAGACTGAGGGGTTCTCCTATGGCTAGGATTGCAGGAGTTCATGGTGGGAATGTGGACTGCTGGGGTCACTCACTTACCCTTCCCCCACATTGGAGAGTCTCTCCAGGCTTCCAGCCTATCCTAGCCAAGCAAGCTGCCTCACTTTCCTTTCCTTCCTTGTCTTAGGTGTTTCCTGTCACTTCTCTGTTGAAATTCAGCATTCTCTCTTAGGTGATCTATTCGAAGTGTAATTATATACTATTTTGGTTCTTCTTTGTGGAGGAGGTGAGTGTTTGATACCTCTAGTAAGCCATCTTGAATCCTTCCTGAATATTTGACCTTTTTAACTTAAAAAAAATTTCATATAATTAAACTATTGCAATTGACATATAAATGTAATTATATATTTAATTATAACAATATGCATTATATACATTATATAACAACATAAAATATTTGAAGAGCACATAATATAAATACATATACATTAATAAACTGTAAATATAATATGCAATTGAATACATTTAAATAATATAATTTATAAAATATGAATATATTGTATAACCTGTAATGATATTAGAATATAAGTTATAATAAAGCATGTACAAAATATACATATGATAATGGTATATAGTATTATTACTATGTACTATACATGTATTGTTTTTTCGTATTATATAAAATGAATACATTTGAAAATATAGGTTAGAATATTTCATAATGCCCTTTTACTGTCATGAAGTGAAATTTATAGGTAATATGACTCACCTATCACCTAAATTTGAAAAAACAATTAATGAATTTAATATAAAGATGAAATATAAGTAATTTAGTGAGAACTAATATGTATTATATGTAAAGGCTTGAGAGGTACAGTAGAATAATTAACAAAATAAGTATATAATTAACATGAGCAGTAGTAGTGGTAGCAGTAGGAATAGGAAACCCTTACTGAGCCTTATCTGTGTGTCAGTCCCTGTTCTAAGTACTTTCAGGTGTGTGAACACCTTTAAGTACACTCTCTTAGACGTCAGTAGACTGGAACACATCTCAGAAGAACCTTCAGTTAACTGACATTTATTCCCACCTACACCCTCTCCCTTGTAAGACAAGCTTTTAGTCACTAGTATGTTTTTTTCAAGATACTTATCTATGTATATAAGAGCCTAAACTTGAAAGAAATAGTGGTTATCTCAAGGCAGGGGTTTGATATGAGGAATGAGGATAGGACTGTGTGTACTGAATAAAGGAGACATTAGCTATATCTGCAATGTTTATTTCCTTAATAAAACAAAGCTATTGAAAGTGAATTGGAAAAAAGTTAACACTATTAATTTTGAAAGATGAAATCATGAGAATTTTTAATATTATTCATTGTAGTTCTCTGTTAACATTGAAATTTTAAAAACTAATAATAAAGAATATCACCAGGAGATTTTCCACGATCATATATGCAGCTTATCTTCCCAACCTTGAAACTCACCAACTCGGATAATCCATTTTACCGGTACTGGGTTAGAGCTTGTCTGGTTTAGCACCTTCATTTCTTTAAGGAGTAGAAACTGGCTTTCCTTAAATTGGGTATCTTGTTAATGAGGCAGAGGCGGAATGATAACTCAGATTTTCTGATCTCCAGCCAGCTGTCTACTGTTTTCAGTACCTTAGCATTGGGGTCCAGGACGATGACCTCAAAAGCCTGACATATCTTCAGTCAAGCCACAAGGATTTTATTCTCTTCACAATTCTCTACTTATTGGGATAGAAAAGTGGATTCAGATGTTTTAGAAAAGATTTCTGAAAATCCAAAGGTTAATTTCCAGCTAATGTGAAAATTAGTTAACCAAAGTAGTTCACTCCACTGACTTTTAATTATGTGAGTTATCACAGGATGAGAATTTATGGAGTCAACCCTCTGTATCCACAGGTTTCACATCCATGGATTCAACTAAGCATGGATCAAAAATATTTAAACAATAACAATATAACAATAAAAATAACACAAAAAATAGAATATAACAACTATTTACATTGTATTAGGTATTATAAATACTCTAGAGATAATTTAGAGTATGTGAAAGGATGCGTGTAGGTCATATTTCAAATACTACACCATTTTATATCAAGGTCTTGAGCATTCAAAGATTTTATTATCCTAATGTAGGGGAGAGGGTCCTGAAACCAATCCCTTGTGGATACTGAGGGCTGACTATAAACCTAAATTCAGTAAGACCTCGTAAGTTTCTGATCTGGGAGGTACTGAGGGGAGATGGAGAGTAAACAGAAAGAAAGAAAAACGTGAGTCTCTGACCTTGACTAAAGTGCAAATCAATAAAGTAGGAAAACCAAGATGCCATTTGACACCTACTTAAGCTCAGAGCATGACTAGGATTTGGTTGGGATATGCATGGAAGGTAGGAAAAATGGTATGAGGATGAAGACAGGAAGAAACTGACTGAGCAAAGGTCCACAGCATAAGTGCTTTCTGACAAGGTTGGGTAAGGTGAGACAGGCAGGGAAGTCAACCTGTCTAGAGCAGGAAGTTTCTCTTGGAGAGTGGTAGACAGATACTTTGATAGGGTAGACTTGGTGATTTTGACTATTCAGCATGGAATCATGAGTTCTGGAGTACAGTTGCAGCAGAGAAATTATTTTGTTATTCCTGTTTGTTAGATGCTAGCTAACCCAATTAAAAAATGAGCAATAACTGAACAGAAATTTCTGAAAAGACACACAAATGACCAACAGATATGTGAAATAATGTCACCGTAACTAATTACCAGAGAAATCCAAATTAAAACCAAAATGAGACATCACCTTACACCTGCTAAAATGGCTACTACCAAAAAGATAAAAGATTGTGTTGGCCATAGGATATAATTTTAATGTAGCAAACCCCCACATTGTGACCATACCTCCATATTCAGCTTCCTCTCTGATGACTGCCATCATGCTATACTTCACCAACCCTTAACTGCTTACAGTTTTGAGTACACACTGTATTCCTCACCTTTGTACCTCTGCTACCATGGTCCTCTTCATCTGGCTGAACTCTATCTAGTTCTTTAGACTCAGCTTAATCAATATATTTCCAGGAGCCTATCCTTACCCTAAAATGACTTTCAAGAAATGCACATAGAAATCTTGTACAACATTGATACATTGGAAAAAAATTACCATAAACTCTTAACTCTAATGTGAGCGTTGTAACTATTTGATGATTTTCCTTCCAACTTTTTAAGGCCTATTTTATTTAAACAATAGAGATTTTATTGTACAAAATTTTGCATTCTGTTTTTTATTTGATTTGACATTATCCTTTGAGCATTATCCCATCATTAAAAACAATTTAAATAGCTTTATAATATATTCCACCATGTTGGCTTACTTCAATACATCTAATTATTCTTCTATTTAAAAAAAAAGATTGTGTTGGCAAGGTTGTGGAGGAAAGGGAACCCTTGCACACTATTGGTGGGAATGGATGTTAGTATACATACACACAATAGAATACTATTCAGCCTTTAAAAAGTAGAAAATCTTGTCATTTGCTTCAACATGGATGAACCTGGAGGATATTATGTTAAGTGAAATAAGCCAAGCACAGAAAGACAAATACCACATGATCTTACTTATATGTAGGATCTAAAAAAGTTGAACTTAACAGAAGCAGAGACTAGAATGGTGATTACCAGGGGTGGAAAGTGAGGAATGGAATAATATTGATTAAAGGGTACAAAGTTTCAGTCAAACAGGAGGAATAATTTCAAGATATCTATTGCGCAGCATAGGAACTATAGTTAATATATACCTGAAAATTGTGAAGAAAGTCAATCTTAAAAGTTATCACTACAAAAAAAATTCATGTGAGGTGAAGGTTATGTTAATTAGCTTGATTTAATCATTTTACAATGTATACACATATAGAAACATCATGTCATATGTCATATATTTATATAATTTTATTTTTAATTAAAACTTAATAAAGACAAAAAAAGAATATTGAAATAATCCAAGCAAGACATGAGAAGCACTTAGATAGACTTCAGTGTCTTTAAGGATAGAAAGGAAGGGGACAGATTTGAGTAACTTTTCAGAAATGGGCAAGGCTTAATGTCTTATGGAAAGGGTAGGAGGTGGTCAGTGAGAAGAGAAAGTCAAGATTCAGTGATGACTCCACACTTTTTGGCTTAGATGACTGTGAACATGAGAAGTGGGGCAGATTTTGCAGGGGAGAGAAGCTCACTGCCTAGCATCCTGGATTTGAGGGGACAGTAGAAACCCTGTTACAGGGCTTGGTGGGCAGTTCTACTACCCTGTCTCCCACAGGCACATTAGCATTAACATCAGTGCATCTGAGGAATTGTCCTGGCTAGTGTCTAATTCCCAAGAAGACTCATCAGGTCTCAAGGTAATCAGAAGTTGAGGAGTTGGTTGTAATGCCTCTCCGTGGCTTCACTTTCAGAATGCACTGGAGGCTCATTCATTAGATAAAGATCAAAAGAGTGATTTTGACAAAGCATTGCACAGATTCTGTAATGAGAGGGAAATGAAAATGGTTGGCAGCCCATTATTAAGCGTAATAACTAGGTTGCAATGAGATGAAGGACTTCATTTAGGCAGATCTTTCCCATTGATGAATAATACGGGGTAAAAGTGTGAAAGGAAGCATATAATCCAATTCATAAAATATGTAAACTGAGCAGAAATTTCTGCAAAGGTATTTTAAAAAACCCAAGGCAATAATCATTCATTGTATATATAGAGCTGAGTGTGAAATCTTTCTACTGCTGGACAATGATGCACAGATGAAATTTTTAAAATCAATATTTTTTCCAGACAGAACTTTATTTTTTTTTTAAAATGACAAAAGCTCTGTCTGTACTTCTAGGCTGGGAGAAAAGAGGCACAGGTGTAGCAACAGGGGCACAGGCCACTCACATTTTAGAGAGTTTGACTTGCTTGTGCCTGTGGAGTGCCCACTTGAGGCAGACAGAGTCCTCTGTGCTGGGTATAAACAGGAAGAAACTTTTCTTAGATGGGGGCATATCTGAGACAGAAATAGAGGGCATTCAACTCCCACATTAAAATACTAGGAAAAAGAGCATAACATTTTATTCAACAAGTAAAATATATACAAATGTTAAAATAAACACAACTATATTTCTTTTTTTTAAGAGGAATTGACTGAATTTTATTTATTTATTATTTATTTATTGAGACAGAGTCTTGATCTGTTGCCCAGGCTGGAGTGCAGTGGCATGACCTCTGCTGGTGTGCAGTGGCGCAATCTCTGTTCACTGCAACCTCTGCCTCCCAGTCCCAAGCGACTCGTGCCTCACCCTCCAGAGTAGCTGGGATTACAGGCGTGTCCTGCTAATTTTTGTATTCTTAGTAGAGATGGAGTTTCACTGTCTTGGCCAGACTGGTCTCGAACCCCTGGCCTCAAGTGATCTGCCCGCCTCGGCCTCCCAAATTGCTGAGATCACAGGCATGAGCCACTGCACAGGCCCACACACAACTATATTTCTTAAATATAATGGTAGGAATGGGATAATCATTCCCAGATACTTAATTTTAAATAAATTGATAGGGGTCAGATAAAGTTTTCCAAAGTTTAGATCTGACCTTTGGAGATTACGTCAAGATCATGAATTATTAATAATTACTCTGTAAACACTGTATAACTCATAGATAAATAATTAGCATACATTATCTTACAGCTATTCTTCCCACAATGGTTATTATTTGGGAATATGATGTCCCTCAGCTGGAAATGTCTACTCCTGGACAGGCATGAACTCTGTGGAATACACATGACAATTTGGATAGCACCAAGCAAATTTTAATATTTTACTAGCTCCTGGGCTGGGATGAATAGAATATAGGAGGCAGGATATAGAACACATAATGATTAAGATTATAAGTTCTGTGTTCAGCTTATTTGGGTTAGAGTCTGAATTCTGCCACTACAACTTGAGTGACCTTGAGCAAGTCACTTAAACTCTCTGAGCTTTCTTTTGCTCTCATCAGTAAGGTGGAAATAAGAAGAGTCCCTCCCTCCCAAAGCTGACATGAGAATGAAAGGAGAAAAATTTGTGCAAAACACCTAGCACAGTTCTTGGATGTTCTGTTCTAAGGGCCCAATTAAACTAATAGCTGCTGCTGCTGCTGTTACACCTTTCTGTGCTGGGTCATTCACTGGGGGTGTCTGTGTGTGTAGCCTGGTTCCCCAGTTTGAGCAAGATCGCAGCTGTATCCTCAACTTTTGGCTTCTGTCACCGACAACGGTGCATTCCCATAGGTGTGCTGTGATTCACCTCCAGCAACCAGCAGCTGGTCAATGATAAATCCGTAGTTTTAAAGCTAATGTGGGGAAAACATGTAAAACAAAAACTTGGACAGCTCGCCCTCTAGTGGTAATTTTATGAATTGCCCCCAACAATTGCCCTGTTAGCTCACAGGAAAACTGTTAGTAAAAATGAGTGGGATTAAGTTTGCATAGTTAAAACACCTGGTTTAATAAACGAATTTGTTAATCACAAACACATAATAAGCTAGTATAGGGTACATGCTTGCATATTTTCTCACGTGCTGATTAGCCATTATACCTAACGAGGGATTTCCAATTTGGGGAAATAAAAGTCCAGAATCAGCAATTCTATACGTAGTTATATATCCTGTCCCCCAATAAGAAATTGTGTATAGTCATTAGAGTCTAGTTTCATTGCACTCAATATTCTTTTTTTCTGAAATAATGTTATAATTGTTGATAATAGCAACTTATCCTCTTGTAGGTATTTATAAATTTTCACAGTGTTTTTATTTATTATTATTATTATTTTTTTTTTTACAACAGATAGATGCAGCAGGATTTGCCTTCCTGATTGTACTGAAGGGAAATTAGGAGGCTTATCTATAAAGAGGCTAAATGAGTTTGCTTGGGACACTCAGGGCACTTTGCAGGGGACTGCACTGATTTTTACTCGTAGGAATCTCCTTCTAGCAAAATAAATTGCATAGATGCTGGTATGTTCCTTTCTAGTCTTTATGTGCTCCTTCTTTGGAATCTTTATGTCGAACTCCCTAGACATACACTGGTTGTACAGATCAGAATGAAAATGATTAAAATAGAGATACAAGTTTTATAGAAGTGGCTTTCTTCACTCCATTATAATTGTTTTGGAGAACTCATATATTAAAGCACTTTGTTTGTTTGTTGGTTTTGAGACAGAGTCTCACTGTGATGCCCAGGCTGGAGTGCAATGGCATGATCTCAGCTTGCTGCAACCTCCACCTCCTGGGTTCAAGTGATTCTCCTGCTTTGGCCTCCCAAGTAACTGGGACTGCAGGCATGCGCCACCATGCCTGGCTAATTTTTGTATTTTTGGTAGAGACAGGGTTTCACCATATTGGCCAGGCTGGTCTCGAACTCATGACTTCAGGTGATCTGCCCACCTCAGCCTCCCAGAATGCTGGGATTACAGGTGTGAGCCACTGCACCCGGCTGATATTGAAGCATTTGTACCCACAAGACTAAACCAAATAATAACTTTTTGAGCCTCATAGAAATCTAAGTCAAGGGAGTAGTGATGAGAATCTTAAAAGCCCACAATTGTTCTTTTAAATACTGAAATTGCTATTCATAAGACTTGAGTGAACAGAGACAGGATAATTTAGGAATAGGAGGTGTTTTCAAATCCAGGGACCAGAATATTTATAATCATACTCACTGATTGTGAAACAGAGGGCAGACATACATTCACTTATACTTTCAGTGGGTTCGTTCCATAGCAAGCTTCAGTCCAACTGCAGAGTTTCACTATTCAGGGGAAATAGTGAAATTCCCTTCCTTCAATGCCTCCATTCACATTTGTGGCTGGTCAGTGAGATACAGTTATCAAATCACCTGTGGGAGAAGCCAGTCTATCCAGTCAACACTCTTCTCAGGAGCCCTGCAAGGAGCTTGCTTAAATAGGTGCCACTGGAATTGTGAACAGTATAGGGCTGGATAGCTCTGTGGATTGGAGACTTGTGCAGATGAGATCAAGCGCACCAGTTGGCTCCCTCTATGGGCTACCCAGTTCCACTGTGCCCCAGTTGATCTGTAGCCTGCACCTTTGTCAGCTGCATCACAGATGTATTCATTCAGCCATTCAGCGTTTGCCAAATATGTATGGAGAGTCTACATACAAGGGGCTGTGGAAGTATGGCATGTGATTGCAAACTCCTGATGACAGAAATCTGACTTGTGTGCATTACTTTTAATGGCACTTGGCAAATTCAGTTATATGTGACCTTTCATCTCTTCTTGCCCTTTTGTGACTTTCTGATACCTCTAAGCTCTTCCCCTCTTAATGTCAGTGTTCAATCCCTCCATGTTGACTGATCACCTGACTTTTCAGACCTCTTACCTCAGCCTGTACTACTTAGTTGCTTCCCTAGTCCCAAATCTAAAAATAAGTGTGCTATATCCTTTTCTAGCTCTTTTTTTCCCCACTCTTGGATTATTAAGAATAGCAATCCAATAAAAAATAATCATACCAACTTGTTGGAATCTAGTAGGGATCTAATACTCTAATTTAGGTTTAAGGCTACAATGCCTTAACTCATGGAAATGGATTTCTACTGATGAAAGTGTAGAGTGAGAAAATATTTGGTGGCACATAGGCATTCATAGATCCGTGTTATCATACCTCTGGTCCATTTTAATGGGAAAATTCCCTGAGATCTCTTGAAATATCTTCTGTTGTAACCTTACACTGCAAATACTAAGGGAAAAGAATAAATGGGGATAACGTTTAGAAATTACTTTCTCCATTATTGTATTTCTGTTCTCTGGCTATTGACTACCTTATAACTAAATACTCCCTCTCTGATACCTAAGGCAAGGGAACAGAAGAACAGAGACCATAAATCTATTAAGTCAAATACATATTGCTCACATGGCCTTTAAAGGGAAATGAATTATCAGTGTACTCTCCAGGTCTGCATGATAAAACTAATTGTAATGGCAATTAAATGTATTACACTGCCATTGAGCATGCTTGCTGTGACTCTGGAGCAGATACATTGATTACCTTCAGTACTTACCATGTCCCATCACTAATGGGCCAAAGCAGACTGTTAACATTGTAAAGGTGTAGGATTACGCAATAGATCACTTAGAAGAGATAACTAAAGAGATTTGGGAAGCAAATTGAAATAGCATTTCAATTTTTTTTCTATCAAGTAGGTAATGATAGAGTTTGATGCTATTTTGCAAAGCCAAATTTGTTAATTCAAAATATTTGCTGTGCATCTTAGGATTAGGGGAAAACAAAAACTGAAATATTAAACAGTTTTTAAAAATATTCCCATGGGGTTTATTTTGTTTCTATTAACCAACTTTTGAAAAACAAGCTATGAGAAAACATATATTTTCTAATAAATATTTATATCATTACCTCTCAGTTGTTTCAATGCATGCAAAGAGTATCACAGATAATTTATAAAAAGAATAATATAAAATCCATTTAAAGATGATAAAACAATAAATATTAAAGTTGTATTTGATCCAGAGGTGTATCACTAGAAATTTATAATAACCCAGAAAGTTCAACAAATTCAAGTTTCCTTCTTTTCCTTCCTGAAAGTTTTGTAGTGACAAATGACAGGTAAACAATCCAATAGCAAGGACTGAATTAAAAAGACCCCTAAGAGACAGCCAGTGATCAGTACATATTTAGTCCAAACCACTGTACCTTCTTGGCTTTAACAGTGTACAACAATCATCAGAATCCATAGTGATGAATCTGATACCTCTGAATCCTCGAAGAAAGTTTAGATGCCCTTCACTATCAATTTAAAGGGAGTTATTTATTTGTTTGTTTGTTTATTTCTAATGAATACCTCACATACTATAAGAGGAGTTGAGGCAGTGTGTAATAACAGCCCACGTGCAGCAGGCCAGTGAAAGCCAAAGTCAGAAAGAGAGATCAGAAACCAGAGTTCAAAATCTTTCTTGGGCCATAGACCCCTTTGAAAATCTGAAAGAAAAAAGAGCTATGGAAAATTTCCCCAGAAAAGTATACCTGTGTAAATAGGCACATTGTTTTGCCAACAACCTTGAAGCTCAGGCAGGCATCCTCCCACTGGGTGTCCTTGAACCCTAGTTCAAGAACCCCTCATATAGAGAAAGTGAAATCCTGAGGTAAGATAGTTATTACACTTGAACATTGCATTTAGCTCTGAGCTTTCTGTCAACTGAGGTTAAAAGATTAAACACGCTGGGTTAGAGTTCTCAACATCTAAAAAAGGAAGCAGATCAGTTCAAAAAATCATAAGTGAAACATATAATTTTAAAATGGCAATGCTTATACATTTATCTGAGATGATTGTTTTTTAAAGGGTAATCAAGAAAAATGAAGGGATATAGCGTAATTTGATGAATTTTTTTTGAAAATAAGAGATTGGAAATAAAATAGCTATGCTAATTATATTGACCAGCATATGAGATTGGCCACAGCATTTCATTTTTAATCCTTCTGCAAAATAAGGAATTTACTGTACATGTCTTTCTTTAATGGTAGATTTACCTACCTACCTAATATTATTTGATTACAGCTGACAGTAATATAATATATTCCCATGAGCACTCAGCAGCTAAGCAGAAAGGGAGGCCTTAGGGTATAAAGAGAAATTGACCTATGGTTAAATGTATGCTATTAATAGGTCATACCATGGAAAACTAGCATGTATATAACAGCAAATAATTACTGTAGGTGCCTACTGCTTTCAACTAGAGCATTTACTTTCTCAAAGGCAAATAATAGCACAATTGTTATTGTCACAATTATAGGCATAGGCAGTATAGGGTAGGGGTTAAGAACACAATCTGGAATCAGAGACTGGTTTTCCACCACTTATTGGCTGTGTGACCTTGGGCAAAGTCATTTAACTTCTTTTGTTTCAGTGTCTTCATTTGTAAAATAATAAGAAAAGCATTCATCTCAGGACCACTTCTAGGCTGTGTAGAGGTCTCTTGGAAATAAGTGTTTTGTGGGGCTCCTGTCTATATAAACAATTTGAGTCACCTAAAACCAATATGTCAGCGTCATTCTAGTAGTCCAATTTCACAGGCTAATGTGATGGAAATACTGCAAGGCTAGTAGAAGCAAACAACTTGCCTGGCCACTCTGCTGGAATTAGGACCTGGCCATGGTGCCACAGGACAACCCTACAGGCACGAGTTCTGAAACTCCTTGAAGAATCTGTTCTATCCCAAGCAGAAGGTGGCTGCAGAAGATTGGAAGATACCCCAAAGGCACAAGGCTGGAGCAGGGACTGTGCTTACTAAGGTTTAAGCAGGATACAAGTCTATCTCATAGGGTCACTGGGAAGATTGAATGAAGTAATCTATGAGGAGCACTTAGGATATGTTGGTGATGATTACTGCTCACACTATTATTGTCAACAATGCTCACTGTATCTTACGCCTCTTCTGATTTTCTTTCAGTGGATGGCTGCATTGATTGGTCAGTGGATCTCAAGACATATATGGCTTTGGCAGGTGAACCAGTCCGAGTGAAATGTGCCCTTTTCTACAGTTATATTCGTACCAACTATAGCACGGCTCAGAGCACTGGGCTCAGGCTTATGTGGTACAAAAACAAAGGTGATTTGGAAGAGCCCATCATCTTTTCAGAGGTCAGGATGAGTAAAGAGGAAGATTCAATATGGTTTCACTCAGCTGAGGCACAAGACAGTGGATTCTACACTTGTGTTTTAAGGTGAGTGTTGTGTGAAAACATTGTCCAGTTACATGGCTGATAGTCTTTTGAGTGGGACTTGAGTACATATAGGTATGCCTCATGTTGTATAATGGATATGTTCTTGAAAGGTTGCAGTACATGTGGAGCTTCAGTAAATTCCAATTCTAATTATCTGTCAGAACTACATAGCAAATTCCTATTAGATTTTCATAAAGTAGAATTCCCATTTACTGTGTGTGCTTATTTAATTTAGAAAATTTTGTGACTCGGGCCAGACGCAGTGGCTCACGCCTGTAATCCCAGCACTTTGGGAGTCCGAGGCGGGTGGATCACCTGAGGTCAGGAGTTCGAGACCAGCCTGACCAATATGGTGAAACCCTGTCTCTATTAAAAATACAAAAATTAGCTGAGCATGGTGGCGGGTGCCTGTTGTCCCAGCTACTCGGGAGGCTGAGGCAGGAGAATTGCTTGAACCCGGGAGGCAGAGGTTGCAGTGAGCCGAGACGGTGCCACTATACTCCAGCCTGGGCAACAGAGCGAGATTCTATCTCGAAAAATTAAAAAAAAAAAAGAAAAATTTCTGACTCATTTCTTCCCTCACCCCACCCCTGCCCCAGGGTCTTATATTAACAATTAGTTTTACATACAGCTAGTTGACTCAATTATCTTGATATCTGGTCATGAAAATGATCTAAAATATCATTTTAGCCATGATCTTGCCTTTCTTGTTGATGAAAAATAGTTTCAAATGCTTCTGGGAGATTTCTCAGCAAATGTACTACTGGTGAAATCCTTCATAGATTTTGCAATGCGAGTTTGAGTCCACTGTGTCTAAATAATCAACATGGAGCTCTGTAAATACACAGTCATCCTGAGTTTCTGGGTACTATAGTGGGAAGATATCACAGACACAATTCTTGCTTGCAAGAAGTTTACAGTAAAAAGCGTATGTTTTTCCCTTAGGGATTCTACAGTATGTTCTCCCTTCCCCCTCTACCCCAGTGATAGAATCTAGGTTCTAGCATCTAGCATCTCAAATAGAGACTGGATTAGGTATTTAAGTAGGTAGCTGAGACGACCTTTAAGCCACCTTTCAATTCTGCAATTTTGGGAGTCTTTGATCTTGCTCACCAGGGACCTGTACTCTACTATTTGATTTTAACTCCTTGGAAATGCAGACCTTTCCTATTTTTGTGTCCTGTGAACTTTGATGCCAAAGCTATGTCACTTCCTCATCAAAAGCACTTGGAAGCCCCTGGCGAAGCCTCATTGTTCAAAAGGCCGGGAGAACAAGGTGGTATATAAATAGAGAGCCTTCTGGATGCTCTAAGAATCACTTTTGTGTGCAGGGTAAAAAAGTGGAGTGACGGGGGAGCAAATGGTGAGTTTAGTCTGTTTGTGGTGGGCAAAATCTCCAGGATCTTTGAAGAACAGCAATCATTCTGATCACACCCTTAGTATTAAGCAATATTTTCTCTTACTTGGGCAGCTCTTGGCAAAATTGAGAAGTAGATGTAATTCAGCTTTAGTGACTGACACTATATTCTCTAGAGTGCTGCTGCTCTTTCCTTGCTTATCTCCTCTCTGCTTGTCTCCTCTCCATCCCCCACTGTCATTAAAAACCCACCAATCAAAATTATCTCTTTTCTCCTCCCACTACACCATTTGCTTTTTGTTTGTTGTTTTCACAAATTTAAAGTTTTATTTGCAAAGCATCAGTCAACTATGTACAGGTGCTAAGCTTACAATGAATTATTAAACAAATTGTTGCTACTTCCCCAGGTCTGTTAATGTCTTCAGTCTTGTTACCTCCCCTCTTTTCCCTTCTCTGCTCTAAACTCATTCCCTTACTCCTAGCAATATTAACAACTTAGTATGTATCCCTACATGCATTTCCCCTACTGTTTTAATTATACAAACATACTGACATGGGTATTTTCTCCTCATTGTTTTACAAAATGAAAAGAGGGTTATAGATTTCTCTGCATTTTCTTTGCTTAGTAAAAATACATGGTATAAATTTCTCCAAGTCAATTGATAGAGAGCTTTTTTTTTTTTAACTTTTATTTTAGGTTCAAGGGTATATGTGCAGGTTTGTTATACAGGTAAACTGCATGTCACGGGGATTTGATGTACAGATTATTTTGTCACCCAGGTAGTAAGCATAGTACCTGATAGGTAGTTTTTTAATTCTCTGCCTCCTCCCCCTCTCCACCATCAAGGAGGCCACCGTGTCTGTTGTTTCCTTCTTTGTACCTATGTGTTCTCATTGTTTCACTCCCACTTATAAGTGAGAACATGCAATATTTGGCTTCCTGTTCCTTATTTTACTAAGGATAATGGCCATCTACATTGCTACAGAGGACATTCTTATTTACAGCTGCATAGTATTCCATGGTGTATATATATGTACCACATTTTCTTTATCCTGTCTACCATTGATAGGCATTTAGGTTGATTCCATGTTTTTACTATTGTGAATAGAGCTGCAATGAATATATATGTACATGTGTCTTTATGGTAGACTGATTTATATTCCTTTGGGTATATACCTAATAATGGCATTGCTGGGTTGAAGGGTTAAATATATAATATTGTATGTTGCTTAATATTTTATGAAGCCACAGTTCAGTCAATCATTTCTGTATTGATGAGTATACACTTTGTTTCCAGTATTTTGTCCCTACAAAAGGTGCTGTAATAAAAATCCACTATTTGCTTTTCAATGAACTTCAAGAAGTCTTCAATTTACATAATTATGGCAAAGATAATGTAGAGCTCCTGTACACTTTATATCCAGCTTTCCCATTTTATTAACATCTTACATGACTGTAGTACATTTGTTACAATTAATGAACCAATAGTAGTACATTATTATTAGCTAAAGTCCATATATTCTTCACATTTCTTCAGTTTTTCCTTAATGCCTCTTTTTCTATTTCAGTATCCCATCGCTGGTAGCACATTGTATTTGGTTGTCATGTCTCCTTAAGCTCTTCTTGGCTGCATCAGTTCCTCAGACTTTCCTCATTTTTGATTACCTTGACAGTTTGAGGTGTACTGGTCAGATAATTTGTAGAATAGTCCTCAACTGGGATTTATCTGGATATTTTTCTCATGGTTAGACTGGGGTAATATGTTTTGAGGAGGAAGATTACAAAGGTAAAATACCATCCTCATCACGTTGTATCAAGGGTATAAAGTATCAATATGACTCATAACTGTTGATGTTGACTTTGATCACCTGGCTTGAGGTAGTGTTTATAATTTTTCTCTGTAAAGTTATTCTTTCTTTTTCTTCCTTTCCATACTGTAGTCTTTGGAAGAAAGTTATTATTCACAGTCCACACTTAAGAAGAAATATCTACATAAATTATTTCAAATTCTTCTGCATGGAAATTTGTCTCTCCCCTTCCCAACTTATTTATGCGTTCCATCATTTATTTATATCAGTATGGACTCATTAATATTTATATTATACACCGACTTGTAATGCAATTCTACTTAATTTTCTCACTCAAATTCTTCCACCTTTGCCCACAGGAAGCTCTTTCAGTTGGCTCATTTGTCCCTTTGATATAACTCTATCATCATGGAGTGGTGGTTGTATTTTTTATTTTTTATTTTTTTGGCATTTCCTTACATTGTAGAAAGATGCTCCAGGTTTATCTTATATATTTCGTGCCCCAGTCTAGAATTAGCCATTTTTCCAAGGAGTCCTGTTTTTCTAACGAATAATTGCATTAGAAACCTAGATTTGGTTGCTAGGTATGCTCATTGCTACTGGGGTGCTGTTGCTTCTGAGTCCTCTCAGCTGACAGTCTATTTGCTTTTAAACAAAGCCATAGATTGTGAAGGAGTACTTTAGGGATAGTGGAACTTCCCAAGGTCCCTGAAGTCCTTTCCTATAGGTGACCCTCTCTTTAAAGTACATTTCAGATTTGCCATTTTTACGTGTATTTTGGATGCCATCTGAGTCAGAGGTTCTCAACTCACATCTAGACCAATAGAAGATAAAAGAATTCCACTAAGATTCAAATATAACGGGTGACTTTTTAACTTTTGTGCAGCAAGCCTTAGGGAGCTATTGGGACTGATAGAGATAGGTGGAACTGTTGAATATAATCTCCCATGTGTGCCTTAGTAAGGAAAAAAATGTTTGGAAATCACTATTCTAATAGAATCAACCAGTCTTTTGTCAACTCAGAGATACATAAATCTATTCCAGGTATATAAGTGAAATAGCATCTGTCTGTAAATAATGAACCTGTTTTTCATATCTAGTAGTGGCCACTGACTTCTACTATGTGCCAGGTGAGAAATTCAGTCCATATAGGTGATTTTATGCAATTTCCAAGAGTGACATTTATAGTGAAAAGGGCTCTTAATTTGACAATGTCAGTATTCACCTAAAATCTCCAGTTTGATACCACTTGAAGGTAATCAAGGATGACTTTTCTATGTTTTATTGATCTCATTAAAAGTTACTCTACTGATGTCATTGTGATTAAAAATGAAGATATGAAATATTTAGTAATATTCTCCACCCATTTGAATGACAGCAAGAAAAATTTACTGTTTTTATAATTTTTATTTACTGTTTTAAAATTTACTGTTTTAAAATTTACTGTTTTTATAATTTTTAAATTTTTCTTTGGCCAGTCTCAAGAGTGATTAGTTGAATTTCCCAGCATAATAATGGGCTGGTAATATGAGAATGGTAGAGGATTAAGTCATATTTTGAGAGACAGTGCCAATCCAAGAATTCAGTATTTACAATGGAAGCATGAATTAATAGGATAAAAATGATGAAGGTAATCTTATTTGACAAAATCTCACATATCATTTTCTCAACAACTCGGAACAAGGGGTGACTTAAGCTGTGAATGAAGATAGATATAGTCATATGATTCTGCATTGAATTCACAGATATTGAAAAGAACATTTGGCTGGGTGCGGTGGCTTGTGCCTGTAATCCCAGCACTTTGGGAGGCCGAGGCAGGTGGATCACATGAGGCCAGGAGTTCAAGCCCAGCCTGGCCAATATGGTGAAACCCGGTCTCTACTAAAAATACAGAATTTTGCCGGGCATGGTGGTGCACATCTGTAATCCCAGCTACTCGAGAGGCTGATGTACGAGAATTGCTTGAACCAGGAGGCAGAGGTTGCAGTAAGCTGAGATTGTGCTACTGCACTCCAGCCTGGGTGACAGAGTGAGACTCCATTTCACACACACACACACACACACACACACACACACACACACACACACACAAAATTAAATATAATTGAACACCTGTAAAAACCTAACATTTAGGGATAATTATGACTGAGTGCAGGGAATCAGTTAGAGGTTCAAAATTATTATGACCATTTACCTCTGCAACGAGGTAAACAGAACAAGGAGCTCCCTTATAAAATGGGAAGCATTATCCAAATATTTTTGGTCTCTAGTAGTCATCGAAAGAAGTGAGGTTCTCAAAATCTGAATGCCTCACAACATCTTTCTGAACAGTTCCTTAGTATATATCTAGCCAGGAGCACAATTGCTGTGATTTCAAATGTGAATAATCAATTCACGTTTGAATGATTATTACCCCAGCAAAACAACATCAGAAGAAAAGTTAAGGGAGTGAATACATTTGAAACGAAAAGTATAGCATGTTGCTAATTTTTGAATCTATATGGTGGGTACATGAAGATTCATCATATTGCCCTGTGTATTTTTTGATTATGTTTGAAATAGTCCATAACAAAAAAATAAATAAAAAGAAGAAATAAATGTAAGTATACAGTAATTTTACCTGATTTTATCGTTACTTAAATGATCCTGGCCTATAAATACCTAGGCATCATATATAAGCAAGTATTTTTATTTCAGTCAATAAACATTCATTGAATACATATCATGGGACTCACTTTATGACATATTGCAAGGAGACCTGTGTCTTTAGAAAAGAAAGTGATGCTCTAGTCTACATCAGACACAAAGAAATAGCTCTTAGCACCTTCCAGTCTCCTACCCTACTTCCCATTGCGGTTACCAAGAGATTTTCAAGGACAGTGAACATATCTCATAATTCAATTCCAACTTAACTATTGATCCGTGAAAAGTTAAGTGTCAACAATTCGGTTGCCCAGGTAGCAATTTCCAGGATAGCAGATAGTTTCTTGTCAGAAAAATGAAAGCCTGGATCTTATAGAATTAACTGACCTCAGAAAAGATCAAGATAGTACAGCAGGATCTTGAGACAGCAGGAATTTCATTCCTGAAATGAAATGTAATTAGTTATTTTTCTACCTCCTTTTGGTTATAAGCAGGAGTCTCTGATTCCATTATTTTTCATGGCAATTTGATAACCTACTTGTTAATAAAATTATATAAATAAATTTTAAAATAGCAAAGAAGTAACCGTTTTACTTTATTTTCATTTCATTAGCATTAAATTGGATGTTTTAATGTTTAGAAATATAACCATACTGTTGTACATTAACTATGCAATTTCAACTTCATTCAGTTTATTTACTGGAAGGAAGCAGATGTTTACAGTTTAGTCAACAGGAGTACCTGCTTTGTAAGAATTAATAGGTTATATTTGATAACCACAAAAGAAGAATTGTTCTCAAATAGTCACTGATGAGTTGGCTAACACTGGTATTTATATATACTTTTTAGTTTCATCCCTTGTATCATTGCACAATCTTAAGTGACTTTGTTTTATGGCTGTTTTGCTCAGAATCAAGGTTTTAACCTAATGCAGGGTTGCAAACTCAAAATCTTTTCAGAGGTCAAGAAGGTAATGTGATGAGTGTGGCAGGCCACCTGAAACATTTTGGAGTGTTGGAAGTTGCAGCAATCCCCTCCATAATCTCATTTCATGCATTCTATTCTAATGCCACTACCTCCTATTTTTCTAGCTCATTTTTTAATATACCTTACCTCTAATAATCTATTGATTCCACCCAGACCTCCTTCTCATTGATCTCACATGTTTTTCACTGTACCTTGTTCTCTTCCCATCTAGCATAGTTCCAATTCAGTGGATCAATCATTATAATCACTCCCATATACACCCTCTTGCTTCTCTTGACCCTTTCTCCCTTCATCTTACTCGCTTGTGGAAACCATAACACTGTTTAAACCTAACTGTCCATCTATACTATGCCTGCATCCTTGCAGCTAAACTTGGCTGAAGGAAAATATATAATAACATTGACTGGTTTCACCTTAAATTCATTGTCAGGGACCTCGAATTGACCTTTAATCTTAAGCTGTGAATGAAGATAGATATAGTCATATGATTCTGCATTGAATTCACAGATATTGAAAAGAACATTTGGCTGGGTGCGGTGGCTTGTGCCTGTAATCCCAGCACTTTGGGAGGCCGAGGCAGGTGGATCACATGAGGCCAGGAGTTCAAGCCCAGCCTGGCCAATATGGTGAAACCCGGTCTCTACTAAAAATACAGAATTTTGCCGGGCATGGTGGTGCACATCTGTAATCCCAGCTACTCGAGAGGCTGATGTACGAGAATTGCTTGAACCAGGAGGCAGAGGTTGCAGTAAGCTGAGATTGTGCTACTGCACTCCAGCCTGGGTGACAGAGTGAGACTCCATTTCACACACACACACACACACACACACACACACACACACACACACACAAAATTAAATATAATTGAACACCTGTAAAAACCTAACATTTAGGGATAATTATGACTGAGTGCAGGGAATCAGTTAGAGGTTCAAAATTATTATGACCATTTACCTCTGCAACGAGGTAAACAGAACAAG
This sequence comes from Mandrillus leucophaeus, assembly GCF_000951045.1. NCBI lineage: Eukaryota > Metazoa > Chordata > Mammalia > Primates > Cercopithecidae > Mandrillus > Mandrillus leucophaeus. The sequence continues at coordinate 1,176,021 of NW_012109075.1, forward strand.
GAGCTCCCTTATAAAATGGGAAGCATTATCCAAATATTTTTGGTCTCTAGTAGTCATCGAAAGAAGTGAGGTTCTCAAAATCTGAATGCCTCACAACATCTTTCTGAACAGTTCCTTAGTATATATCTAGCCAGGAGCACAATTGCTGTGATTTCAAATGTGAATAATCAATTCACGTTTGAATGATTATTACCCCAGCAAAACAACATCAGAAGAAAAGTTAAGGGAGTGAATACATTTGAAACGAAAAGTATAGCATGTTGCTAATTTTTGAATCTATATGGTGGGTACATGAAGATTCATCATATTGCCCTGTGTATTTTTTGATTATGTTTGAAATAGTCCATAACAAAAAAATAAATAAAAAGAAGAAATAAATGTAAGTATACAGTAATTTTACCTGATTTTATCGTTACTTAAATGATCCTGGCCTATAAATACCTAGGCATCATATATAAGCAAGTATTTTTATTTCAGTCAATAAACATTCATTGAATACATATCATGGGACTCACTTTATGACATATTGCAAGGAGACCTGTGTCTTTAGAAAAGAAAGTGATGCTCTAGTCTACATCAGACACAAAGAAATAGCTCTTAGCACCTTCCAGTCTCCTACCCTACTTCCCATTGCGGTTACCAAGAGATTTTCAAGGACAGTGAACATATCTCATAATTCAATTCCAACTTAACTATTGATCCGTGAAAAGTTAAGTGTCAACAATTCGGTTGCCCAGGTAGCAATTTCCAGGATAGCAGATAGTTTCTTGTCAGAAAAATGAAAGCCTGGATCTTATAGAATTAACTGACCTCAGAAAAGATCAAGATAGTACAGCAGGATCTTGAGACAGCAGGAATTTCATTCCTGAAATGAAATGTAATTAGTTATTTTTCTACCTCCTTTTGGTTATAAGCAGGAGTCTCTGATTCCATTATTTTTCATGGCAATTTGATAACCTACTTGTTAATAAAATTATATAAATAAATTTTAAAATAGCAAAGAAGTAACCGTTTTACTTTATTTTCATTTCATTAGCATTAAATTGGATGTTTTAATGTTTAGAAATATAACCATACTGTTGTACATTAACTATGCAATTTCAACTTCATTCAGTTTATTTACTGGAAGGAAGCAGATGTTTACAGTTTAGTCAACAGGAGTACCTGCTTTGTAAGAATTAATAGGTTATATTTGATAACCACAAAAGAAGAATTGTTCTCAAATAGTCACTGATGAGTTGGCTAACACTGGTATTTATATATACTTTTTAGTTTCATCCCTTGTATCATTGCACAATCTTAAGTGACTTTGTTTTATGGCTGTTTTTCTCAGAATCAAGGTTTTAACCTAATGCAGGGTTGCAAACTCAAAATCTTTTCAGAGGTCAAGAAGGTAATGTGATGAGTGTGGCAGGCCACCTGAAACATTTTGGAGTGTTGGAAGTTGCAGCAATCCCCTCCATAATCTCATTTCATGCATTCTATTCTAATGCCACTACCTCCTATTTTTCTAGCTCATTTTTTAATATACCTTACCTCTAATAATCTATTGATTCCACCCAGACCTCCTTCTCATTGATCTCACATGTTTTTCACTGTACCTTGTTCTCTTCCCATCTAGCATAGTTCCAATTCAGTGGATCAATCATTATAATCACTCCCATATACACCCTCTTGCTTCTCTTGACCCTTTCTCCCTTCATCTTACTCGCTTGTGGAAACCATAACACTGTTTAAACCTAACTGTCCATCTATACTATGCCTGCATCCTTGCAGCTAAACTTGGCTGAAGGAAAATATATAATAACATTGACTGGTTTCACCTTAAATTCATTGTCAGGGACCTCGAATTGACCTTTAATGCTACCAGGTAGTTTTATTTTATATTAGACCATTCAGTCTCCCATCTGCCTAGATGACTATTTTATATCATCTCCACTCCTCAGGTCTTCAATATCTCCTCCCCCTTGCTTCCAGTTTCACAGAGAAAAAAAAAATGATGTAGTCAGGAAAATCTGCCACTAGATCTGCCCACCTACTGTCATCTGTACCTACATATTCTGCCTTCCAGCCTGTTACCACAGGTGAATTGGCCTTGCTTCTATGTAAGGCAAGTCACTTCATGTGTACACCAGATTCTATCCCTATTTGCTTACCCAAGAACATCACCTGAGCAATTCTCCTCTCTCTCTCTCCCATATCATGAAATTTTCTATTTCTACTGGATCATTTCTTTTTTTTTTTTTTTTGAGATGGAGTCTCGCTCTGCCGCCCAGGCTGGAGTGCAGTGGCCGGATCTCAGCTCACTGCAAGCTCCGCCTCCCGGGTTCACGCCATTCTCCTGCCTCAGCCTCCGGAGTAGCTGGGACTACAGGCGCCCGCCACCTCACCCGGCTAGTTTTTTGTATTTTTTAGTAGAGACGGGGTTTCACTGTGTTAGCCAGGATGGTCTCGATCTCCTGACCTCGTGATCCGCCCGCCTCGGCCTCCCAAAGTGCTGGGATTACAGGCTTGAGCCACCGCGCCCGGCTCTACTGGATCATTTCCATCAGCATATATATAGATCAATATTTATGCCATCTAAAAAAAAATCCTTTCAACTCCACTTCCCTGACAGCCACTATTCCCAGTTTCTTGCTCCCATTTGGAAAAAACTACTTTAAAGAATTATCTGGTAATGATATCATGGTTGTTTACATACGTCCAAACCCTTCAACCTGTACCCATTAAATATGTTCAGTTCTTTGTGTATCAATTATATCTCAATAAAACTATTTATAAAAAAAGAGTTGTCTGCATTCAGTTTTGAGTTCTTCACCACTCATTCTCTAGTAAACCCATTCCAATCAAAATTTTACCTTCACCGCTCTTCCAAACCTGCTCTTATAAAAGTCTCTGATGACCACAACAATGCCAAATCCAATGGGCAGGTCAATTTTCAGTTCTCCTATCGACCTGTAATGTCATGTGGCATAGTTGATCACTCCCTTCTTTTTGATAAAATATTCTTTACTTGACTTCCAGAGAACAGTACTCTCTTGGCTTTCCTCATACTCTATCAGTTACTATTTCATAAGTTCTTTTCCTGGCTCCTCATGTTCTTTCTGACCCCTTAATGTTAGAGGGCACTAGGGATATAGGCCCAATGTTGCCAGTTTCTCTGATGTTTTGAAATCTGAATAATTGTGTGAAATTTCTCAATGTTTAAATTTATGAGACTCTCCTGTCCAAAAAAGCCCATACTCAGATTCAACCATTCAACTCAGTTCTCACACTCTAAACTAATAGGTTCTGACTCCAACATTAACCTAGAGAGTGATGGTATAGTCATCTTAAAGTAGGGCTGCAGCAGGTTTTATCTGTATTGAAGTGAAGCAGGAAAATCAACACTCCAATGGCAAGACAGATTAAAGGAAACCCGCCACTCTCCCTAGAGTACATTTGAGCATTCAGTAGTAGAGTCATATGGTGTCCCTTTATGTGGCAACAGGCTCAATTCCAGCTTAATCCCTTGTGTGGCTATTGGAGTCTCCAAAAAAATGCACCCATCAGTATAGGGGTCCTTATTGCTAGCTACAGTGTACTGAAATAGGTATTCTATCAAGAGGGTTCTATTGCTATAAAGTGGTGCTTCTCCTCCACCTTCCTTCCTGTCAATGATGAAACAACAACTCTTTAAAAGGGCAGAGGACTGAAGATGTGCAATAACTCTAGTCCCAGGCATGAAAAGTAACTTCAGTGAAAATATCCATTCAATGCTTATATGGACTAATATTGTGCCTTTCACTGTGGTGAACCCAAGAGAAAATTATGACACAGCATCTGCCTTTAAGCAGTTACTAAAGGAGGAATTACTAAGAGTTACTGAACTAGCTAGGACTCTTCTACACCTAACACTGTGGTGCAATCTTCTATATCACTATTAATACTACTACTGTGTCCTATTAGGATTATGGTCTCTGGAGCTGAACTGATTGGAGTCAAACCCCAGTTTTATTACTTACAAATTGTGTGACCTTGAGCAATTTATATGACTACTCAGGTTCAACCAGGGGACTCACAGTTTGCAAACTCTGAACTATTGGTTCTGACTCCAGCATTAACCTAGGGAGTAATGGTATATTATGGCTGTGTGACCTGTGCCTTGCTTTTCCTCACATGGAAAATAAAGACCCATTTGGTTATTCAACTTAAAATATTTTGAACACTTGCATTAGGTGTTGAGTAAATGCATTGAAGGAGAGATTAAAGTAATGGAGCTTCCATTCTAGAGTTGGGAAAACATACAAATAACTAATGCAATCACAAGACTACACTGGGTAATCATAATTCTACACTGGTGAGAATGAAGAAGGGTCATGTTAGAGGAGTGACTGACGGAGAGGCCACTTTCAGTTAGGTGGTCAAGAAGGGCTTCACAGAGAAAGTGACATACAAACTGAGACCTGAATGACAAGAAGGAGCCAGTCTTGTGAAAATCTTGGGGCAGAGTATTCCAGTCAAAGTGAATACCATGTGTAAAGGTAATGAAATGGGAACAAGCTTGTTATATTCAAGAAAGCTAAAGAAAGGGCTGGGCGCAGTGGCTCATGCCTGTAATCCCAGCGCTTTGGGAGGCTGAGACAGGCAGATTACCTGAGGTCAGAAGTTCGAGACCAGCCTGGCCAACGTGGTGAAACCCCTGTCTCTACTAAAACTACAAAAATTAGCCGGGCCTGGTGGTGCACACCTGCAATCCCAGCTACTTGGGAAGCTGAGGCAAGAGAATCGCTGGAACCTGGGAGGTGGAGGTTGCAGTGAGTTGAGATTGTGCCACTGTACTCCAGCCTAGGCAACAGAGCGAGGCTCCGTCAAAAAAAAAAAAAAAAAAATGCTAAAGAAGGGCATTTTGGTTGGAGTGTGGTGAGCTGGAGAATAATGCTACTAGATAAGGCTGGAAAAGCAGGCAGAGAACAGAGGACAGATGCTGTTGCATATTCTGGACCAGAATAAAAAGTTAATTTTTAAATTAGTAATCAGAGATAAAATTAGTATTTATTTTTGTTAAACTGGAGAGTAACATGATCCAATTTCCATTTTAAAAATGATTACTTTGGTTGCCTGGTAAGAATGAACTACAAGGGAGACAAGCAAGAAGACCAAGTTGAGAAGCAATTGTATTAGTTGAGGAGAGATGTGATGGTAGCTTGGATTGTGGTGGTAGCTATAAAAATAGGGAGACATGAATGAATCTCAGATATGTATTGAAGGATGAGCTGATAGGACATACTGATGTCCTGGAGGTGAGAAAAAGCTCAGTAAAGGATGACTCCTGTTGCTTTTGACTGAAGCAACTGGGTGAATCATGGTGCTATTAATTGAGAGAGAAGACTTGGAGATGAACAAAGATCATAGTACCTACGTCAGAGAATGCTGATGAGCACTTAGCACCAATACTGACATAGAGTAAGCACTCCATACATTATCTCTTATTTCTACTTTTGCTACCACCGCCACTGCTACTACTAGCTATAATTTTTTAGCTTTTATTATGTGAAAGCATTGTACTAATCCTTAGAATAACTCATGAGGTAGGTCATATTATTGAAGATGATAAAACTGATACTTATAGAAGTAAAGAACTTGCCCAAGGACACATGAGTAGTAAATGATGGAGCTGGGATTTGGACAGGTTTGACTCCAGAGCTCATACACATTATCAGTTTTCTCTACTGTCTTCTCAATTATTATCTATTTTCACTATTTTTTATAGTAATCTGTATTTGTATATTACAATAAATGAGATATGGTTATTTACATTAATTCTTGCCTATAAAATGTTCTGTGGTTCTGTGTGTTTTTAGTTTCATCAGTGAACATTATTGTCTGGTGATGAGGATAGAATTTTATTAATTAAAGATGGATAACAGAGGGCAATGAAATAGAGATTCTAAGTTCATGAAAAATGATGATTAAGTTAAAGCAAGAATTTTCAGAGAACCAGACTTCTTGTTTTACCAAGTTTAAAATCCTTTGTGATCACTTTTCAGTTTACATATACAGAAGTGCTTAAAAGTTGTTTTCCACCAAAGAATAGAGATGAATTTTGAAGCATATATATCCTTAAATGGCTCTTTTTGTCTGTTTACTCTGACTTCAAAACCTGTAATATATAAGACTCATGATGAATCAATTAGAGAAACATATACATCAGTATATGACAAAGTGCTAGAATGAATATAATCAGGTGTCATAAATGTATGGTTATCTTTTCCAAAACCTCATTGCATGACACTACTTCCCTCCATTCACCTTAAAGTTGAAAATGTTCATTTGGGTTGATTCCAAGTCTTTGCTCTTGTGAATAGTGCCGCAATAAACATACGTGTGCATGTGTCTTTATAGCAGCATGATTTATAATCCTTTGGGTATATACCCAGTAATGGGATGGCTGGGTTATATGGTACTTCTAGTTCTAGATCCTTGAGGAATCACCATACTGTTTTCCATAATGGTTGAACTAGTTTACAATCCCACCAACAGTGTAAAAGTGTTCCTATTTCTCCACTTCCTCTCCAGCACCTGTTGTTTCCTGACTTTTTAATGATCGCCATTCTAACTGGTGTGAGATGGTATCTCATTGTGGTTTTAATTTGCATTTCTCTGATGGCCAGTGATGATGAGCATTTTTTCATGTGTCTGTTGGCTGTATGAATGTCTTCTTTTGAGAAATGTCTATTCATATCCTTTGCCCACTTTTTGATGGGGTTGTTTGTTTTTTTCTTGTAAATTTGTTTGAGTTCTTTGTAGGTTCTAGATATTAGCCCTTTGTCTGATTGACAGACTGGATTAAGAAAATGTGGCACATATACACCATGGAATACTATGCAGCCATAAAAAAGGATGAGTTTGTGTCCTTTGTAGGGACATGGATGCAGCTGGAAACCATCATTCTCAGCAAACTATCGCAAGAACAGAAAACCAAATACCGCATGTTCTCACTCATAGATGGGAACTGAACAATGAGATCACTTGGACTCGGGAAGGGGAACATCACACATCAGGGCCTATCATGGGGAGGGGGGAGGGGGGAGGGATTGCACTGGGAGTTATACCTGATGTAAATGACTAGTTGATGGGTGCTGATGAGGTGATGGGTGCAGCACACCAACACGGCACAAGTATACATATGTAACAAACCTGCATGTTATGCACATGTACCCTAGAACTTAAAGTATAATAATAAAAAAAAAGTTGAAAATGTTCACTGTAGAACACAAATGAGATCTCATTCCCTCCTAACTACAGTTTTGTTTTGTTTTTGTTTGTTTTTAATAAAAGTGATGTTTTTCAGCCAATATCCTTTTAGCTCTTAGGTATTTATTATTCATTAAACAAATATTTATTGAGTACCTCCTGTGCAGAGGGTACTAAAAAAAGCAAAAGTGAATGATAGGGCTCCAGACTTATAACAAGTCAAAAGGGGAGTTAGGACATGTATACATATCACAATCAAACAAGCATAACTCCCATGTGACTCATCATTAAATTGTATCCTAGAAAACATAGTCTAGCAACTAAACATATTTTTTAAAGTCTGAGGATAGATTTACTGTAGTCTCTTAAAAAATATTTGATATTTTTTAATATCTTTGAGATAAGCCCATGTGTAACTCGCAGCAACAAAAATCATCTTTTCACATTACTGTCACTCCTAGTATCTCTTGTATATTTCAGCTGCCCAGAAACCTCTCTCATTGCTCCTCTCATTACCTGCTAAAAAACTCTTCCTGGAATGCATCCCCTACAAGTTTCTTCTCTTTTTGCCCTTTCTCATCCTCTAGCACTGTTTTCCTTTCAGGAAGCTATTTTTTTTTTTTGCCCTTTCCAATGTAATTTAATTAAACTAGCAGTGCTCCTTGTAATTCTTCAGCTCTTTCTGCCTATTACTCCTTTTCTGCACAATAAAATCTCAGGAACTAACCTGCCATACCAAGGATCTTGTAAAAGTTGTTGCATTTAAAAAGACTAATGCAGTGAAAAAGAGAATTATGTTTAGAAGGCAAGAAGAAGGGAAAAGCTGCAAACACTAACTTGATGGCTTTTATTCCATCATACATGAGGGAAAGTGATATGTGCTATAGGAAAGATGAAGTAATAGTACAGTAAGTAGGAAAAATAGCTTTTGTCTTATAGAATCGGGCTTATTTGAGATGACTCTTGAGGATCTAAACAGGTGGTGATAGTAGAGGTCTTCCCAGGCAGATAAAACAATGTCCCAGGGCAAGGAGGTAGTAAAACATGGGCCATACACAGGGAAAGACAGGGAGGTAAATTTGGTCAGAACCTGGATTTATTGAGATGTTTTTTTCCTGAGTATGAACCTAACAATACTTGCTTTATGAAGGTTTCAGATGTTTTTGAAACATGGTATTTTAGACATTGACCAATTCTTAGAAAAAAAGCTGAAAGACTCAACTAATGAGCACCTTAACTTGCAGTCAGGTAATAAGGCATGTTTTGCAGATGATGTTTTCACAGAGAAAATGTATATTTAAAGGAGGCAAATTCCCTTCTATGACCTGACCCTCATTAAAGAAAGGCAATGCTGCTGACTAAAGCATTGTTAGTCTTAGCATGTACTCCAACCAGTTTTCTCACAGGTGTTGATAAATTCACATGGAACCATCCCCACTCTCTCACCACAGTGAAGAGTGATTTAGCTTGGTAAGATGGCTCATTAATATTTGTTGGGTATAGTCTGTATCTATAAATATGAGATAGAGAAAAGCTAAGTGAGAGGGGTAATGTATTTTTCCACCTTGGGGCCTTGATCACATTCAAGCAAGACCCAAGCCAATACTAATCTACACACTCGTTTCCAGACCAGATCTCGCTCTTCAACACTAAGGCAATATACACGTACCTGAGTAGAGATATAGTATATACACTTTTAATTTTTTAGTCCTGTTACCCTGATCCCCTGTCAGTGCCTTCCCTTTACTTCCTACAAGGAAAGTGGCTTGACCATGTTTCATATTTACATTATTCTCTTTTACTCTTGAGCAAGAGATCTCTCCTCCTTTTAAGCTCAGTCTAAAGATTGCCACTTAAGCACCATGCACACTGTCCACACACAGAGGAGGCTTTCCATACATGCTGATTATTGACTTACTGGCTGAAACCCTCAGATCAGTAGGGTCTGGAAGTTTTAAATTTGCTCACATGAATCATTTTTTAGTATATTGTTTTACCAATAGAAATAGATGACAGGAAGGCAATTTTGCGAGGTGACAGTCCAAATAATAATATTGAGAATGCTAGTATTTTACAGCAGGGTACAAAGTCACAGAAAATTCTGATTTTTAAGCATTTAGGGAAGTTTCTATATTAGGTAATGTCACTATATACACACTCTGCTCAACTTTTGACTTTGATTCCACATGACATGAAACAAAGATAAAATTTCACTGCTGTTTCTAAATAAAATATAGTTTAATTTTACTTTCCATTATTTTAGAGACAGGTATAGCCAAGTTTGACTTACTGGCACATGGATGGGTGATCAGAAAAAAAGAGGTCAATGAAAGCTTCCGTGGTTTTTGCCTTTCACCACTTTGCTTGTTGTTATCTCAAATGGCAAGCCCAGAGAGGACCATTATAGCTTTTCTAGAGGTAAAACTCACTATTTTTGACCAAGTCATTGGTCCCCATGAAATATCCATCCCCTTCTCTCACCCATCAGAGCTGGGCCTTTCTCCTAGCAGCATTGTTTTTAAAGCTGTCTTCCTCTGTAATTGCCCATCTCACTAAGCATGCTTGCCCAAGGGCTCAAAGGTCAGGTGAGATTGCTTCTGCTGGGTTTGTAGAGGATATTCAGTGATGGAAGTAGAAATAATTTTTATGTATTAAAACCTTTCCTCTGGACTTACAGAGAAAAAAACTTTAATATGCATAACACAGGAAATCATGAAAATGTTAATATCTTTCCATAATCCTACCAAATATAAAACCCAAATCCAAGCAAACTGATTCAATGTTTTGCTGAAAAAAATAGTTATGAAAACAGTTTGTAGGACCAGAGAGATAAGTGTCTGGTCTCCTTCCTGGAATTATTCACCTTCCTTTCTAGTGCCCCCTCCTAGGGTCCCACTGCTCTCCCCTTTGATTTTCTTTCAGTTGGGCCCTATCCCAATCGTGTTTTTTATGCAGCTTGATGATCCTTTCCTCCCTCTCCTCCAGTCTCCACCCCATCCCCGAAGTTATTCCTAAAGGTACCACTGTCCCACCTCCACCCCAATCTTCTGTCCTTACCCTCAGGTGCCTTGTCTAACAGACACAAAGGCAGGAAACTCCTTGGGTTCCTACACAGTGTCTGCTCTCCTTTTCCCTTCTGTTCCAGAGGAAGAAGTGGCCTTTCCAAACCCATCCACCCAGTAAATTAACTTCTTTGTATTGTTTTGTATTTCTGTGAACATTGCATTATTTTACTTTCACAAAACACAAGAATATAAAGAAGTAAAGGCCCTCTATCTCATGCCCCCTACTCTACCTCACTCCACCCTATGCTCTAACGTCCCACTGCCTACCGTCATTTGACCCCTGAGCCTACCCTCCCTAGGTAACTCGTAACGCTTTTGCCCTCTAGTGGACATCTGGCAATATCTGGAGAGATTTTTCGTTGTCACAATTTGGGTGGGGTGGGAAGATGGGCACTACTGGATCCAGTTAGTTGAGGCTAGGGATTTTGCTAAACCTATAATGCACAGGATGGCCCCCAGAAATAAAAAAGCATATGGCCCCAAATGTCAAGAGTGCCAATGTTGGGAAACCCTGCCCTAGAAGGATATAAACAAGCCCAAGAACATTTTTGACAAGTACAAACTCTTTAATAACTAGTTAGGGAACTGGCCCCAAATCCTGAATGACTGTCATAGATTCAACAGGAAACAACCTAATGTCACATCTCACTGCTGCAGAGATGTCCCAGGGCCATGACAGTTTCTTAGTCACTAGGTCCACAGGCCCCAGGTGATGTCCAAGTCTCCTCCATTTGTGTCTCAGTCTGGTTCAGGTCTAACTCCTCTCCATCCTTCCACCTGTGAGCTAAAACATACATGTACCCCTGATCAACACAGCTTACAGTCATCAAAGGGATAGAAGGAGACCAACCTGCCACCCACCTTTTGAACCCACCCACTCTTATCCTCCCCCATCTTACCCCTCCCTCTGAAAGTTGATTTCCCACTGGGATATGTTTCTGTTATGTTTTACATTTCTAAATTCACTAAGAGCTTTGTAGCTAGAGTTCCCTCCTACATTTATCATGGTGGTGGATTGGAAGATAAATTACCTCAGGATGATGGCACCATGCTTTCGCCCATGGTCTAAACCAGGAAACCCTCTGAGTGCTATCAGTTGCTGACTCACCTCCTTGGCAGTGGCAGGAGTTCTCTGTTCAAATCTGACTGTCCCTGGTTCTGCTCACTGGGGATTGAGGAGGATTCTCCTGTCTTGAGGGCTGTAGAGTCATAGCAGTCCTCGCCTGGAGCTGGTGCTGGCATTCTCTGTATGTAGCCCTGAAGTATTCCCTCAGGAGTAGCAAAGCACTGCCATGTCGATTTGAGTCAACCATAAACCTGAGGTTAACCCCAGGCCTGTTTTGATTGTTTATCATGATATAACTCACTCAGAACATGAATGAACTTTCTATCCAGTTCATTCCCAGAGACTCCTGGAATGCAGGAATCTCCACTACTCAGCATACCCTGATGCAACTCCCCAGCTGGTTTGAACATATTATTTGATGGTCTCTTATTTGCAACTGCTCTCCTGGTACCAATTTCTGACATAAAAATAATCTGATGGGCTGGGCGTGGTGGCTCACGCCTGTAATCCCAGCACTTTGGGAGACTGAGGCGGGCGGATCACGAGGTCAGGAGATCGAGACCATCCTGGCTAACACAGTGAAACCCCGTCTTTACTAAAAATACAAAAAAAATTAGCCGGGCGTAGTGGTGGGCGCTTGTAGTCCCAGCTACTCGGGAGGCTGAGGCAGGAGAATGGCGTGAACCCGGGAGACGGAGCTTGCAGTGAGCCGAGATAGCGCCACTGCACTCCAGCCTGGGCGGCAGAGCGAGACTCCGTCTCAATAATAATAATAATAATAATAATCATCATCATCATCATCATCATCTGATGGGGAGGTGCCAAGATGACTGAATAGGAACAGCTCTGGTCTATACCTTCCAGAGAGAACAATGAAGAAGGCAGGTGATTCTGCATTTCTAACTGAGGTACCCAGTTCATCTCAATGGGACTGGTTAGGCAGTGGGTCCAACCCATGGAGGGCGAGCAGAAGCAGGGTGAGGCGTCACTTCACCCAGGAAGTGCAAGAGGCCAGGGATCTCACTCCCCAAGCCAAGGGAAGCTGTGAGGGACAGTGCTACCCAGCTGGGTTACTCCGCTTTTCCCACGGTTTTTGTAATCTGCAGATTAGGAGATTTCCCTTGTGTGCCTACACCACCAGGGCCCTGGGTTTCGAGCACAAATCTGGGCAGCTGTTTGGGCAGACACTGAGCTAGCTGCAGGAGTATTTTTTCAAACCCCAGTGGCACCTGGAACCCAAGCAAGACAGAACCTCTCACTCCCCTGGAAAAGGGGCTGAAGCCAGGAGCCAAGTGGTCTCGCTCAGCAGGTCCCACTCCCATGGAACCCAGCAAGCTAAGAACCACTGGCTTGAGATTCTCACTGCCAGCACAGCAGTCTGAAGTCAACCTGGGATGGTCAAGTTTGGTTGGGGGAGGGGTGTCTGCCATTACTGAGGCATTAGTAGGCAGTTTTCTCCTGACAGTGCTAAAGAGGCTGGAATGTATGGACTGGGCTAATTCACCACAGTGTGGCAAAGCGGCTGTGGACAGGTTGCTCCTCTAGATTCCTCCTCACTGGGCAGGGCATCTCTGAAGGAAAAGTAAAAGCCCCTGTCAGGGACTTGCAGATAAAACCCCCATCTCCCTGGGACAGAGCACCTGGAGGAAAGGGTGGCTGTGAGTGCAGCTTCAGCAGACTTAATCGTTCCTGCCTGCTGGATCTGAAGAGAGCAAATGATCCTGACAAGAGGGACTCTCCCAGCACAGCACACTAGCTCTGCTAAGGAACAGACTGCCTCTTCAAGTGAGTCCTGGACCCCCATGCCTTCTGACTGGGAGAAACCTCCTAACAAGGGTTGACAGACAGGTCATACAGGAGAGCTCCAGCTGGCATCAGGCTGGTACCCTTCTGGGATGAAGCCTCCAGAGGAAGGAGCAGGCAGCAATTTTTGCTGTTCTGCAGCCTCCACTGGTGATACCCAGGTGAAAAGGGTCTGGAGTGGACCTCCAGCAAACTGCAGCAGACCTACAGAAGAGGGACCTGACTGTTAGAAGAAAAACAAACGAACAGAAACCAACAACATCAACATCAGCATCAAGGAGCCCCACACAAACGCCCCATCCAAAGGTTATCAACCCCCAAAATTAAACATGGATAAATCCATGGAGATGAGGAAAAATCAGCGCAAAAATGCTGAAAATTCCAAAAGCCAGAATGCCTCTTCTCAAAGTGATTGCAACTCCTCTCCAGCAAGGGCTCGAAACTGGATGGACAATGAGATTGACAAATTGACAGAAGTAGGGTTCACAAGGTGGGTAATAACAAACTCCTCTGAGCAAAAGGAGCATGTTCTAACCCAATGCAAAGAAGCTAAGAACCTGATAAATGTTACAGAAACTGCTAACTAGAATAACCAGTTTAGAGAGGAACATAAATGACCTGATGGAGCTGAAAAACACAGCACAAGAACTTTGTGAAGCATACACAAGTATCAATAGCCAAATTGATCAAGCAGAGGAAAGGATATGAGAGATTGAAGATCAACTTACTGAAATAAGGCATGGAGACAAGATTAGAGAAAAAAGAATGAAAAGGAACTAACAAAGCCTCCAACAAATATGGGACTATGTGAAAAGACCAAACTTACGATTGAGATTGATTGGTGTATCTGAAAGTGACCAGGAGAATGGAACCAAGTTGGAAAACACACTTCAGGACATTATCCAGGAGAACCTCCCCAACCTAGCAAGACAGGCCAACATTCAAATTCAGGAAATACAGAGAACACCACTAAGATGCTCTTCGAGAAGAGCAACCACAAGACACATAATTTTCAGATTCTCCAAGGATGAAACGGAAAAAAATGGTAAGGGCAGCCAGAGAAAAAGGTCAGGTTACTTACAAAGGAAAGCCCATCAGACTAACAGCAGATCTCTTTGCAGAAACCCTACAAGCCAGAAGAGAGTGAGGGCCAATATTCAACATTCTTAAAGAAAATAATTTTCAACCCAGAATTTCATATCCAGCCAAGTTAAGATTCATAAGCGAAGGAGAAATAAAATCCTTTATAGACAAGCAAGTGCTGAGGGATTTTGTCAACACCAGGCCCTGCCTTGCAAGAGATCCTGAAGGAAGTACTAAATATGGAAAGGAAAAACTGGTATCAGCCACTGCAAAAACACACCAAAATATAAAGACCAATGACACTACGAAGAAACTGCACCAACTGATGTGCAAAATAACCAGACAACATCATCATGACAGGATCAAATTCGCACATAACAATACTAAACTTAAATGTAAACGGGCTAAATGCCCCAATTAAAAGACATAGACTGGCAAACTAGATAGAGTCAAGACCCATCAGTATGCTGTATTCAGGAGACCCATCTCATGTGCATAAGACACACATAGGCTCAAAATAAAGGGATGGAGGAATATTTACCAAGCAAATGGAAAACAAAAAGAAGCAAGGGTTGCCATCCTAGTCTCTGATAAAATAGAGTTTAAACTAACAAAGATAAAAGAAAGACAAAGAAGGGCATTACACAATGGTAAAGGGATCAATGCAACAAGAAGAGCTAACTATCCTAAATATATATGCACCCAATACAGGAGCACACAGATTTATGAAACAAGTTCTTAAAGACCTACAAAGAGACTTAGACTTCCACACAGTAATAGTGGGAGACATTAACACCCCACTGTCAATATTAGACAGATCAGTAAGACAGAAAATTAACCAAGATATTCAGGAATTGAACTCAGCTCTGAACCAAGTGGACCTAATAGACATCTACAGAACTGTCCACCCCAAATGAGCAGAATATACATTCTTCTCAGTGCCACATAGCACCTATTTTAAAGCTGACCACATAATTAGTAGTAAAACACTCCTTAGCAAATGCAAAAGAATGGAAATCATAACAGTCTCTTGGACCACAGTGCAATCAAATTAGAACTCAGCGTTAAGAAACTCACTCAAAACCGCACAACTACATGGAAATTGAACAACCTGCTCCTGAATGACTACTGGGTAAATAACGAAATTAAGGCAGAAATGAAGAAGTTCTTTGAAACCAATGAGAACAAAGATGCAATGTACCAGAATCTCTGGGACACAGCTGAAACATTGTTAAGAGGGAAATTTGTAGCACTAAATACTCACAACAGAAAGCTGGAAAGATCTCAGATTGACACACTAACATCACAATTAAAAGAACTAGAGAAGCAAGAGCAAACAAATTCAAAAGCTAGCAGAAGACAAGAATAACTAAGATCAGAGCAGAACTGAAGGAGATAGAGACACGAAAAACCCTTCAAAAAATCAATGAATCCAGGCGCTGGTTTTTTGAAAAGATTAACAAAACAGATGGACCACTAGCTGGACTAATAAAGAAGAAAAGAGAAGAATCAAGAAGACATAATAAAAAATGATAAAGGGGATATTACCACTGAAACCACAGAAATGCAAACTACCATCAGAGAATACTATAAACACCTCTACACAAACTAGAAAATCTAGAAGAAATGGATAAATTCCTGGACACTTACAGTCTCCCAAGACTAAACCAGGAAGAAGTCAAATCCCTAAATAGACCAATAACAAGTTCTGAAATTGAGGCAGTAATTAATAGTCTACCAACCAAAAAAAGCCTAGGACCAGGTGGATTCACACCTAATTCTACCAGAGGTACAAAGAGGAGCTGGTACCATTTCTTCTGCAACTATTCCAATGAATAGAAAAAGAGGGAATCCCCCCTAACTCATTTTGTGAGGCCAGCATCATCCTGATACCAAAACCTGGCAGAGACACAACAAAAAGAGAAAATTTCAGGCCAATATCCCTGAAGAACATCGATGTGAAAATCCTCAACAAAATACTGGCAAACCAAATCCAGCAGCACATCAAAAAGCTTATGAACCACGATCAAGTCGGCTTTATCCCTGGGATGCAAGCCTGGTTCAACATATGCAAATCAATAAATGTAATCCATCACATAAACAGAACTAATGACAAAAACCACATAATTATCTTAATATATGCAGAAGAGGCCTTCAATAAAATTCAACACCCCTTCATGATAAAAACTCTCAATAAACTAAGTGGTGATGGAACATATCTCAAAATAGTAAGAGCTATTTATGACAAACCCATAACCAATATCATACTGAATGGGCAAAAGCTGGAAGCATTCCCTTTGAAAACTCGCATAAGACAAGGATGCCCTTTCACCACTCCTATTCAACATAGTGTTGGAAGTTGTGGCCAGGACAATCAGGCAAGAGAAAGAAATAAAGGGCATTCTAATAGAAAGAGAGGAAGTCAAATTGTCTCTGCAGACGACATGAATGTACATTTAGAAAACCTCATCGTCTCAGCTCCAAAACCCCTTAAGCTGATAAGCAACTTCAGCAAAGTCTCAGGATACAAAACAACGTGGAAAAATCACAAGCATTCCTATATACCAACAATAGTCAAGCAGAGAGCCAAATCATGAGTGAAATCCCATTCACAATTACTACAAAGAGAATAAAATACCTAGGAATACAACGTACAAGGGGCATCTTCAAGGAGATCTACAAACCACTGCTCAAGAAAATAAGAGAGTACACAAATGGAAAAACATTCTGTGCTCATGGATAGGAAGAATTAATATCATGAAAGTGGCCATACTGCCCAAAGTAATTTATAGATTCAGTGCTATTCCCATCAAGCTACCAGTTACTTTCTTCACTGAATTAGAAAAAAAAAAAACTACCTTAAATTTCATATGGAACCAAAAAAAGAGGGTGTATAGCCAAGACAATCCTAAACAAAAAGAACAAAACTGGAGGCATCACACTACCTGAGTTCAAACTATGCTACAAGGCTACAGTAACAAAAACAGCATGGTACTGCTACCAAAACAGATATATAGACCAGTAGAATGGAACAGAGACCTCAGAAATAACAGCACACATCTACAACCATCTGATCTTTGACAAACCTCACAAAAACAAGCAATGGAGAAAGAATTTCCTATTTAATAAATGGTGCTGGGAAAACTGGATAGCCATATGCACAAAGCTGAAACTAGTTCCCTTCCTTACACCTTATACAAAAATTAACTCAAGATAGATTGAAGACTTAAATGTAAAACCTAAAACCATAAAAAACCCTAGAAGAAAACCTAGGCAATACCATTCAGGACATAGGCATGGGCAAAGACTTCATGACTATAAACACCAAAAGCAATTGCAACAAAAGCCAAAACTGACAAATGGGATCTAATCAAACTAAAGAGCTTCTGTACAGCGAAGAAAGTATCATCTGAGAGAACAGGCAACCTACAGAATAGGAGAAAATTTTTGCAAGCTACCCATTTGACAAAGGTCTAATATAGAATCTATAAGGAACTTAAACAAATTTACATAGAAAAAAACCCATCAGTAAGTGAGCAAAAGATATGAACAGACACTTCTCAAGAGAAGACATTTATGTAACCAACAAACATATGAAAAAAAGCTCATCATCACTGGTCATTAGAGAAATGCAAATCAAAACCACAATGAAATACCATCTCATGCCAGTTAGAATGGCTATTATTAAAAAGTCAGGAAACAACAGATGCTGGAGAGGATGTGGAGAAATAGGAACATTTTTACTCTGTTGGTGGGAGTGTAAATTAGTTCAACCATTGTGGAAGACAGTGTGGCAATTCCTCAAGGATCTAGAACCAGAAATACCATTTGACCTAGCAATCCCATTACTGCATGTATACCCAAAGGATTATAAATCATTCTACTATAAAGACACATGCACACATATGTTTACTGCAGCACTATTTACAATAGCAAAGACTTGGAACCAACCCAAATGCCCATCAATGATACACTGGATAAAGAAAATGTGGCACATATACACCATGGAGTACTATGCAGTCATAAAAAGAATGAGTTTATATTCTTTGCAGGGACATAGATGAAGCTGGAAGCCATCATTCTCAGCAAACTAACAAAGGAACAGAAAAACAAACACCGCATATTCTCACTCATAAGTGTGAGCTGAAAAATGAAAACACATGGACACAGGGAGGAGGGCATCACACACTGGGGCCTGTCAGGGGATGGGGTGTGAGGAGAGGGAGAGCATTAGGACAAATACCTAACACATGCAGAGCTTAAAACCTAGATGACGGGTTGGTAAGTGCAGCAAACCACCATGGCACATGTATACCTATGTAACAAACCTGCACGTTCTGCACATGTATCCCAGAACTTAAAGTTAAAAAAAAATCTGTTTGTCCACCCACTCAAGTTAACTAAAGAAAAGAGGATCTGTATAAAGGGGATTTTCATGTAGCACAACTGTAGGAAGTGAAAAGTGGTTGTGCTGCTGCTGTCTCCATCTCTCTGGAGTCACAGGATGATTCCTCTGTGCCTGTCTGCTCCCTAGAACCACGTACCGGTGACTCCCAAAGACACTTGCCTCTGGAAAGCACCCAGTTCTATTCCCCCACAGCCAGGGTCAGGCCTCTGCAGTGGCCTCAGCATCCATGGCTCTGGTCCTGGCCCCAACTCCAAGTGACCCACTGCTTCATTGCCCAACATCATGGAATCGGCCTCTCTGTTCGATTCAGTGTCTAGCATGAAAATCCATTTGGTTCTGGATGGGTCAAATATCCACTCCTGCTCCAATCATCTAAGGCCTAGATGCGAGTAGAGGGTGGGGTGTTATATACATGGTTGCCTCTTTTACCAGGCACTAGGGCAAGGAGAGAGAGAGAGAGAGCGAGAGAGACAGACAGACAGACACACACATACACACAAATAAAAGCTGCAGCACTTCCAGGGTATTGAGTGCTAATGCTCTGGAATACAAAGGAGGTCACCAAAACATGTCAGTCTCTCTGTGTCTCTCTCGCCCCACCCCAATCTATACCTCCCCTGCCCACCACTCCACTTCTACACCTCTTTCACAACCCCTACTTTCCTCCCCCTCCTCCAGTCAACACCCCTATCACTGAAGTTGTTCCTAAAGGTACCACTGTCTCACCTCCTTCCCCCACTCTTCCCAGCCTTCTTCCCCTACCACCCTGGCCCTTGCCACCTCAAGCCTTCCCTCTGAAAATTAATTCGCCATTGAGATATGCATGCTTCAGTTCTATTTTGCATTTCTGCGCTCAATGAGGTTTTTGCAGCCAGATTCCCCTCCCACAGTCGAAGCAAGTATCCCTCCGTGAAAAATTCACAGCGTTACACCAAGGGCAGTCCCAGTCCCCTGGCCTGCGATATACTGGAGGTCTTCTTTGCTGATGAGGTTCGGAGTATCTCCTGTCTCTTGGGTGCTCTTGAGGGTCTACTCTTTGGGGCCCCCCATCAGACCACAGGCTAGTATCAAAGGCCCCCCAGTCGGAAGGCAGCTGAGTCGGAACTGGTGCTGTGACTGTTGCTTGTGGAGGGGATATAGTGGGTATGCCTGAGAAGGAGGAAAAAGGGCTTGAGTATGAGTATGTGAATGAGGCAGGGAGCTGGACAGGAAGAGGTTCTGGTGAGGCTCTGGACCAGGGGTTCATGGTTCCAGAGAAATAAGACGTGGCTGTTTCTACCGACCTGAGATCTTCCTCCTTCTGCCCCCAATAGGTGTAATTTTCCTGATCAACATCTCCGAGGAGCTGCAGGAGGATTCTCTCCAGCTCCTCTGTGGGCTCCATGGAGGCAGCCCCGGCCTCCACGTGGGGGAACTCTGCCTCCGTGGGGGCAGCCCCAGCCTCCACGGGGGGAGCCTCGGCCTCCACGGAAGCAGCCATGGCCTCCACCGGGGGAGACCCAGCCTCCATGGGGGGAGCCATGGCCTCCACAGGGGCAGCGACAGCCTCCACATCCCTCTGCTCTTCTTCTGCTCCTTTTCCTCCAGCAGCACCAGTAGCAGCCACCGCTGCCTCTTCTTCCTCCTCACCTGCTCCTTCTGTGCAAACCCCTCCGGCAGTGGCCAGGCCTGGCCCCCCTGCCCCCTGCTCCCACTCATGGGGAGACGCCAGCTCCTGGAGAGAAGTGGGCAGGGCTGAGGTGTGTTCTGGGGGCAAGGCGGGAGCACTGAGCAGGGTAGGACAGAGCTACCAGGTGGGAAGGGCGGGGCAAGGCGAAGCCATGGAGCAGGGTGGAGAGGGGTGGAAATGGGGCGGGGCAGTGGTACTGGGCAGGGACCAGTTGAGGGATCTTACTGCATGGAGGAGCTTCCAACTCACCTTGTCTCGCTCTTTCTGCACCTCCATGAAGCTGGTCTGGGACATTCTTAGCCGGGAGGCCGCCTCCTTGCGTTCTGTCTCCTGCTGTGCCTTGAGCTCCTTCAGGTCTGACGCCAAGGCCTGTGCAGCTGATTTGTGCAGTTTGGCGAAGCCGTGCAGCCACCGCACCCTGTGCCTCTGTAGCTGTGCCTGCCTGCGGGCAAAGCGCACGCCCAAGGCCAGGCTGCCCCAGGTGCAGGCCTCTTTGACCTCACTGGGCACCTCGCTGTCCTCCAGGATGGCCCTCAGCTTGTCTTCCACCTCCTCCCAGGATAAGGATATATTCTCAAGATAGAACTCGGGGCCTTTTGTGTGCCTGGCCATTTTCTCGTTGATGAAGGCCACCACGTTGCTGTGCCGGAACCCACTACTGGGGTCCTCAGGTCTCAAGGCCATGATCGCCTAGGGGTTTAACGGTTTCACTAGCCCAGTGTGGATAGAGCAGCCAGTAGGTTCCTTTCCTCCCCCTTAGCCCCTCCCCTCATCCGTCTTCTCCCACCCTCTTGCCCCCGCCCTCCCGGCTCTGACAAGAGCATCCTAATGACCGTCTAACAGGCTTGTCCTACTCTAGGACTACTCTCACCAGGCCTCACCTCTTCAGCCAGAGCCAGAGGAAGTACAGGCCAACCCCGCTGTCTTAACACGCCCGAAGAGAGAGGAGGATCTCTCTCTCTCCTAAGGCTCCGGGGAAAGGAAGACTCAGAGCCAGCGTTGGCTTTTACTCTGGGACTGTTCCAATTTTCAGAGACACCAGGGGTGGAAGGGAGTGAGTGAGGAAGGCCCCTGCCACTCCATTGGGATGTAAGGGAACCTGCCACATGGTTGGGAGCCCTTAAAGGTCGGAAGAAACAGGAGTGGTCAGAAAAGACTTAGAACCAAGAAAAGTAAGCCCTTATAATCAAGGCAAAAAAGTCCCACTTCTCCCTCCCTCTCCACAATGGTTTGTCCCACGCCAACGGCTAGTAGGGACCGTCCTCGAGGTTGAAGGGGAATAATAGGTGTGTTCTAGAACATGAAAAAGCCCCCCAACCCATGAAAATTCTGTAGCTCCTTTTCCAGACTCCTAAATCCTAGTAAACAGGTTAGTGACCTTTTTCTGAAACGGGCAAGATAGCAGAAATTTGAGGCTTTGTGGGCAAAAGATTATCCCAACTACTTGTAGCACAAAAGCAGCCATAAATAATACCTGAAGAAATGACCATGGCCATGTTCTAGTAAAAGTTCATATATAAAACCAGGCAGTTGGCATGATTTGGCCTGTAGGTGTCAAACTCCCAACCTAGATTCGCATTTCATACATGTCCTACAGACACACACAATCAAAATGTTCATGATATAACTCCCCCTTTTCCCTGTTAAAAGAGAAACATTAGACAAAGTTAACAGTTTGTTTAAACACACAAAAAAACCAAAAACAAAAACAAAAAACGAGTCATGAATTTGTCAGTACTCAGAACCAGAAGAGTTTCAGAGAGCTATTCCCAGCAGCATGAGAAGTGAGTTTTTATAGGCTAAATTTGGACACAAAGGAGAAAAATCACCTGATTGGTTACAGCCAGGCATTTGCCTTATTTGGACATGGTCTCATCACTTGACTGCCTGTAATTAGCTGGAGCCTGGCTAGTTGTGTTTGGTTGAAATTAGGCTGTCTTTTATACAGCTTATGTTAAGTTTCAGTCTGTTTAAATGCTAAGTTAGGTTGCAGTTTGTTAGATAGGAACTCAAAATATGGAAACAGCTTCAAACTAATGGCCTCTTGCTTATTTTAATATATGCAGGAGATGACTCCCCTCCTAAATTCCTATGTTGCCCAATACAGAAACCTCAAAATCAAATTTTTAAGTCACCTACTCTTCATACCTACCCTTAAAAATAAGTCAAGAAAGAGACCAAATCTTGTTGCTGTGACCTCAGAAACTTCTAAGACATCCATGCCCACTTAGGGAATGTCCATGTTACTTCCCAAATAATCTTCCTGTCTTTAATTTTTTTATAATCCCTAATGACTTCCTAATCTTTCCTATGATCATGCTTCTCTTAAGCTTAAAAACATTTGATGGCTCCTTGTGACACACTCCTTGTCCTGACATTAGAATCTCACCCCAGGATACCATTCTAATTTAACTCTCTCAACTCTGTTATCCACCATCATTTATGTACCTAAGGGACTAAGCCATACAGGGATACACTGATTTGGGGGTTTTAAGTTATTTTCCCTTCTGAAAAAATCAGAGCATTCATTTTTTATTATATGGGCATTATGTTCTATTCTATGAACTACATTTAAAAAGACAATATTTCTTCTCTAAGGGTCTTTTGTCAGATAATTAGAGAGGAAAAAGACAATAAATCAGGCATTAAAATATTACCTAAGATGGTAGTTAAACTCCAGAGGCATAAAGTCCCACCATTTAAATGCTGTTTTTTGATGCTGTCTTGTGATTTCTTTCCTTCTCAGCTTGTATATTGTTTTTTATCAGCCGTCAGTGGAAAGGGTTCGTGTTTTGGCTTATTCTAGAGTGACTTCTATAGAAAGAGCATCCAGAAGATAATGTAGCAAAGAGAATGGTGAGGAAAGGGGGAGAGAGACTGGAGTCAGGAAAGCCCATTAGGGAGATGCTAAAGCAATTCAAGAAGTAAACTAAAGCAGTGGAAATAGGGACGGAAAGAAGAGTGTAGAGAGCCATTTGGTAGATAGAATGCATAGGGATATCAGAGACAAGGATGAGGGAATGCTGAGGATAATGCCCAGGTATCTGGTATAGGGTTCTAAGTAGATAGCCCTGTTATTGACTTAGATGGAGAATGAAGAATAATTTTTGGGGGATGAGTTCACCTTTAGACATATTGACATTTAAATACCTGTTGGGACCATGTGCAGTGCTCACGCCTGTAATCCCAGCACTTTGGGAGGCCGAGGTGGGCGGATCACCTGAGGTCAGGAGTTGGAGACCAGCCTAGCAAACATGACAAAATCCTGTCTCTACTAAAAATACAAAAATTAGCTGGGCATGATGGCGCACACCTGTAGTCCCAGCTACTGAGGCAGAAGAACCGCTTGTACCTGGGAGGCGGAGGTTGCAGTGAGCCAAGATCATGCCACTGCACTCCAGCCTGGGCAACAAAGCAAGACTCAGTCTCAAAAACAAAAACAAAAACAAACAAACAAACAAACAAAAAACCTGTTGGGCATCCTGGTGGAGATACTCAGTAGGCAGTTTGATATATGAGTCTGGAACTTAGGAGAGACATCAGAGCTGCAGATGTAGTATTGAAAGGTGAAAGCTGTATTTACAGCAGCGGTTGAAATAAGGGACAGAATATGGAGCAAGAAGAGTAGAGGGCTGAGGACAGAACCCTGGCCTGACTTCATGGATCTCCTCCTTTCTACAACTGTGTGCTACCATTGCTGATTTTGTAGTAGTCCCCCTTACTCCTTTGTGTTCTTGTCTACTAACTTCAGAACATCTTTTCCTTATCTCTTTTATTCCCTCTATAATACTTTAAACATGAACTTCAGTTTGTGATTAGTTGTCTGTTTATGCTGCCATTCTTCCATTTCTGCTTATAAATACTTAGGAAATTAAAAGTAAATTGTTTCTTTTAGCAGCCTGGAGGAGGGAGAAAGTGAAGAAAGAGAAACCTGTTAGGAGGTTCCTTCAATAGTGCAGTCAAAACATGATTAGGGCTTTAACTGTGGCAGGACCTCGATGAGATGTCAGATGAGGAGAGATTTTTGACATACAGTTAGCATGACTTGTTAACTAATTGTAGTAATATATGAGAAATAAATATGGGTGTTGGAGTAGAAAATGATTTTGAGGCATTTGACTTGAGAAACTAGGTTTTGTGACAAGTGATGCCTCAAACCATAATAGATATGAGGAAAAACAGACTATAGAGAGGAGATAAATTCAGTTTTAGATTGACAAATGCCTTCGTGGTAGTTATATTGAATTATAGTTGAATGGCTGTACTGGGCTGGAAGTTAGGTGAGAGGACAAAACTAGAGATATGTGTTATAAATTTGGGCATTTTCAGTGCTCAGTTTTTGGCTTAAGACCTCGTGCTTCAATAAAATTGCTGGAGATGAAGGTTGGAAGGAGAGAATAAGCAGGAAAAAAAAAAAAAAAAAAAAAACAGAGGAAGGAATCCCGAGGTCTTGGAAAGGGTAGCAAATACCTTTAGGGATAGGATAAGGAAGAACAAGCAGTAGGAGTAGTCAGAGTAGACAATCAAAAAAGGGAGATATTTTAGACCTAAGGAGAGATTTGGAAGGTAAAAAGAGTGTTACTAGTTTCATATAATGCACAGAGGTTACATAGGATAAGGGTGAACAAGAGGTCATTAGATTTAGCTAATAAGATAGCCTTAGTGATTCAAGTGATGAGAGTCAATGGAAAGGTGAGGCAGGTGCCAGATGATAAAGGATCATAGAATGAAATTAGAGGAACAAGTAGAAATTTTGAATACTGACTAGTCTTTCAAGATCTCTGACACAGTAGAGAATTCTACCACCAGGAGTCAGAAAATAGATCGTGGAAGCATAGGATATGACAGCTTATTTGGTGAGACAACTAAGTTATACAATTTTCAACACAAAGACAGGGAAAATAATCTGGTATTTACCGTATAAAGAAAGAGGTAATCATATGTAAAGAAAACTCTGTGTTTTGAAGAGTTTGCATTGTGACCCAGGAAATGAGGCCAAACCTTTGTGAATTCTATGATAATAACTATGAAATAACATATTGACAGATGCAAAAATATCAGTGTAATCTGATATTTATAGTTAAAGAGTGAGGAAGTGAGAAATAGTTATTAAAGTCAGTGAAATTGGTTGGGGAAGGATTTCTGGAGGAGAGTTATGTTCTTGGTCTTAGTAGAAACATTGGAGTTCTCCAAAGATTTATGAAGACCTTTCTGGTTGTAGTATGATGTGTCTCAGATTACCATTCTTAAAATTGTCTTCATCCAAACAAGAAAGCAGGAATCACTCATACTATGATGTGGAAAATGGTGGTGTCAGGGAACCTTTCAAATTTACCTTCGTTATTACCTTACCTTTATCCACATCCTCAATCATTGGCAGTCAGATTTTGAACAAGCTGCCTGTACCATTAGGTGGCATATTACAATTGCCTTTCCCTTAGGAATGGTGACATGAGCTCACCACTAGAATAATCTACAAATCCTAGCTATATATAAATGGATTGTTACATATATATGTACTGTATACTTTTTTCCTTGAGTAGGTTTCTAACTTTAATGCAGTTTCCAAATAAATTATAGTTTGCTTTGAATTCAAGGTGAAGAATATTTTGATGACAAAAATTTCATTTTGAGTGAGTAGTTTTTAAAATACACATAATGTTTACTATAACCTTGTCCATGAGCTACTTTTTTAAAAAAACAATAACAACAAGAAGAAAACAAAACATCTTTGATTCACTTTATGGGTTGGGTTGGGAATCAGTAGATAGTGTGATAATAGTGGTGATGATGTTAAAGGAAATTAATTTTTATTGAGCACTTAGTATATGCCAGGCACTGTGCTATGAGCTTTAAATGAACTATCTCATTAGTAGGAGAGAATTCTCCATGGGGTTCTTGCATTATTATTTTTTTCTTTTTTTGTGACAGAGTCTCCTCTGTCACCCAGACTGGAGTGCAATGGCACGATCTCAGCTCACTGCAACCTCCGCGTCTCAGGTTCAAGTGATTCTCCCATCTCAGCCTACCAAGTAGCTGGGATTACAGGCACCCACCATCATACCCAGCTAATTTTTGTAGAGATAGGATTTCACCATGTTAGCCAGCCTGGTCTTGAACTCCTGACCTCAGGTGATCTGCCTGCCTCAGCCTCCCAAAGTGTTGGGATTACAGGCGTGAACCACCGTGCCTGGCCAAAGAATAGCCTTAGAAGACAGAAATAGTGTCTATCACTAGAGCAAAAGGCAGGTTTGCTTATAGCCTTGGAAAATACAGTTAGTATCTGCCTCTGGAACAAAGGGCAGACATGCTTATGGCCCATTATAAGAAATTTGTGTTTCTTAAGCTTGGGGTTCTTTTGTAATACAACACACTACTTCTACAAGTGTCACCTGATCCTCTTTGTATTATCCTATGGGAATTGAGTTTGCATAAGCAACACAAATACTGATACTTTGGCTACTGTCATTGCTGCAATTAACTGTTTATTATTTCTGACCTAGGATTCTGGTGTCTTCTACCAGTTTCCATGAAACTAGCAGGCTAAATTTTTAGTGCATAAGCAAGGTAAAATCTCAGACCCTTTACCATTATTTCTTTTCTTTTCTTTTTTCTTTTGTTTTTTTGAGACAGAGTTTCACTCTGTTGCTCAGGCTGGAGTGCAATGGCGTGATCTCAGCTCACTGCAACCTCCGCCTCCCGGGTTCAAGTGATTCTCATGCCTCAGCCTCCCAAGTAGCTGGGATTACAAGAGCATACTACCATGCCAACTATTTTTTTGTTTTGTATTTTCAGTAGAGACAGAGTTTTGTTATGTTGGCCAGGCTGGTCTCGAACTCCTCTCCACAAGTGATCCACCCGCTTGACCTCCCAAAGTGCTGGGAATACAGGTGTGAGCCACTGGGCCTGGCCCCCTTTACCATTCTTAACACTTGCATAATAAAACAACCCTCTAAAGATAGCTGCTTTTATTATTCTAATTCCACATATACCAAAAACTGAGATTTAGTCACCCATGCAAAGATTCATAGGTAAGACATTATAGAGCTGGGATTTGAACCCAAGTCTAACTCTAAAAGCTGCATTATCAAGCACTCAAGTCCTTGGATTGACCTTTTATCTGACTGCATCATGAACTATAAGAAAGTTATGCTTAAGTAATTCTGGGTTGCAGATTACGAGTGTCATGTCAAAGGCTGAATGTTCATGTCAGCAGGAGATAAGAACAGTTAAAAAATTATGATATGTTTATGCCCCCACAAATCCTTGTTTGTTTAATTACCAGGTTTATACCTTATGGAAAAAATGTACATAAACTTAAAACCTATTATATTGACATTTTTACAGGTTAGAGATATCATGTATGAGTGACGGCATTATTTGTTTTGTTTTGTTTTTTAAACCAACAAAAATCCCTGAGCTCTTTACAACTCTGCAAGCCTAGAAGTAAGATGATTTACTTAAGACTAAAAGTGACAAAAGTGAATTCATTCAATAGATCCTCACTTGTTTCCCCAAACTTCTTCTTATTAGCATAGATATTTTTATCTTTATATTAGGTTTATATCTGCTTTTCAATGTATATAAACAGCATGGCACATAGAAGGTGCCCATTAAATGTCATTTGAATGATTCTAAAGGGTTGTGGGTCTTCAAAGAATGGTAATATTAATACACAGTTCAGGGCTTTGACCATCTTTGGTGTTTTAATGCATTAACATTGCAAGTTTGCAGTTTTATGTAATTATTTCTGCAGTCATCTGAAAGTCCCCTTTCCAATCAAGCTTAAAAGATTTTTTAATAAAACTTTCTTCTTTTTCTTTTTTAAATATTTTCAATTTAAACTTTTTTAAATAAGGTAAAATATACATATGTAATTTACCATCCTTACCATTTTAAATGTACAGTTCAGCTGTAATAAATACATGATATTCTTTTCCCCCCTTATCCTCCTTTACTAGAAAACTTAATTTTTCTAATGATTTCTGAGAAATAGAACTCATCAAATGGCTTGAAACCTTGTTTGTTTATTCATTTGTTTTCCTTCCTTGAATTTGCTAAAATATCAGTTGCTAGATCTTATTATGTTTTAAGGAGGACAGTCTTATTCAATGACTGTAGATTGATTAATTGATGTTATATATAGCGAATCAATTCATCTTATAAAATTTCAGACAGTAAAGCTTGTTTTAGTTTGCTTATCATTAGATGGTCTCTGAAATTTGCAAGGAAAGTATTTTGAAGTGAGGATAAGACAATCAAATAAATCAGTTAGGAAAGTTTCAACTATATCATGAGGCATTTTATCTAGGGCTTTTGATTTTCGGTACAAGAAAGATCCCTAATTTATTTAGATTGTTTTCACTAGCTTAGTCCTGGTGATATGACAAGTTCACATATGCTCAAACTCTAAAATAAAACTTTAGATTTTATAGTATGGGCATGTTTTATAAATGGGAGTTAGAAAAGGAATTTGGATGTTTCATGTGTATTTTAAATTATGAGTTTTACTCTTCTGCCCAGAGAACCCAAGATTGGTCAATATTTTCCCTTAGAAATACATCTGGGGAAAAAGTTCTAATTATGACCTAAACAAGCTAACATTAAACCTTTGGAATAGAAAGCAAGATTTATTTATAAATTTTCTAATTCTTCTGTGCTATGCAAATTAACATTCCTTAGATGTTATCTTTACACATCTGCTTTTCTTTCTATCAGCTTCCTCAAGTTGGTATGGATAACCACAAGTTAGTTTGGCTGTTAAGCAATGTTAGCATCGAGTTCTGAGAGTATTCAAGGGCTAGCAGCCAATAAACCTTGG
This sequence comes from Mandrillus leucophaeus, assembly GCF_000951045.1. Taxonomy (NCBI): domain Eukaryota; kingdom Metazoa; phylum Chordata; class Mammalia; order Primates; family Cercopithecidae; genus Mandrillus; species Mandrillus leucophaeus. Next base: position 1,205,172 of record NW_012109075.1, read on the forward strand.
TTCTGAACTACTGACCAGCTATGTTAGCTTGACTAAGTTCTTTGCCTCTCTGTGTCTATGTTTTACTCCTGTAAGGGATACTTACCCTGCCAATTTTACTGGGTTATTAGCAGAATTAAATAAGATAATAGATATAGAAGTACTTGGAAAGATTACTAATGTGTGTAATTGTAAGTTGTTGTTGCAGTATCATTGCAAAGGCCTTTTGCCCACATTGAACCTGAATGTGTTCCTTGTCTTCCTCAGGATGTGAAGTAGGGAGAGAAAAAAATACCATCTCCATTCTTGCACACTCGTCAGTCTGCCTCCTCAACCTCACATAGCTCTAATTGTACCTAATGAAAGTAACATTTTTAGGTCCCAGTTGCAGGAAATATTTTAAATAGAACCTGCCTGGGGCATTTTTCAAAATAAAATCTAAATAATGCAAGATTGTTAGCATGAACTGTGCCAGGGCTAGATTACACAACTAATAAAAATCAACCTGAGTTTCAGACTGTCCGGCAGCCTTGATTATACCTCCCCCAGGTCACCTGTGGTGATAATAGGACTCACATCAGACCTTGTCTTTGAGTTCCAGGGACCTTGGTCATCCTCAATGACCAATGACTTCATACTATGACTTGTTCTTGAGTTAACAAAGTGGATTGTCAGCATCTATTCACATGTCAGCATCTATTCACATGTCTGTGACCAGAATGAGAATGTATACTTACTGGGCCCTGGCTTAAAGTTGTTTGTAGATAAGGGTTAGGAAGGACACACTTCCTCCTTCAACTCACTCATCAGCCATCTACAGGGTAGCTTCCTTGCCCTTAACACCACCCCAAATCAACATAAATGCTGCTGACACCATCTACATTGTTTATACTTTGGAGAGGTTGGGGAATGAACACATGAATGGCTCTTGTCCTGTGCCTGGAAACCTGGCTTTGAGGTCTCTGGGCTTTGTTATAGAAGGCATTTGTCTAAGAAGCTCCCAGAAGTAAGTTTTTTTTTTTGTTTGTTTGTTTTTTGAGACAGAGTCTCACTCTGTCACCCAAGCTCAAATGCAGTGGTATGATCTCAGCTCACTGCAACCTCTGCCTCCTGGGTTCAAGTGATTCTCCGGCCTCAGCCTCTGGAGTAAATGGGACTACAGGTGCGTGCCACCACGGCTGGCTAATTTTTTGTATTTAAGTAGAAACGGGGTTTCACCGTGTTAGGCAGGCTGGTCTCAATCTCCTGACCTCGTGATCCACCCGCCTCGGCCTCCCAAAGTGGTGGGATTACAGGTGTTAGCCACCGTGCCCGGCTAGAAGTAAACCTTTTTAAGTGGAGCCTTTACTAACTCTTTGACCTCCAAGGTTCTGCCTCTTCCTAGTAGCTAGTACTCAGAGTACCTGGAAGTTCCTTCCTGCCTTAGCTGCTTTCTCTTGATACACTTCTTTTTGTGACTAAGTCAGTGTATCTTTTTGATTCTCTCAGACCTACATGGCTCTCTAGTATTAGACCTTTTGCCCAACTGACCTCTTCCAGACTGTTTCCTGTCAAGTAGCACTTCTAACCCAGTGGACTATTTTAACCCACTGCTGCCAGTGTGTTGTTTTTATACTGTTCATGATTATTATATCACATGTAAATTATAAGTAGTACATATTAGATATGTATATTGTTATACATATACACATATTAGTTATAGATGTGTACATACATATTAGTTATACATATGTATATATAATTATATATATATAATTTTATATATATATCTTTTAATATATTTAACAATGCTGGCAATACCTACAATTCTAATTAGAGATACAATTGTTTGAATACCTACTTTTTGATAGATACTGTATTAGGTATTTTACATACATTATTTAACACTTACAGTGATCTGAACAGGTCAGGTATAAAAATGTAAACCTATTTTTACTCATAGTTGTATAATGAAAGGAACTACTTCCTCCCACCTCCAATGGAGCCACCATAAACAGCTTCTTATCCTCATGTTTCAGGTGAAGAAACTGAGACTCAGAAAGGTTAAACAATTTGTCCAAGGTCACAGAACTAGTTGAACCTAGTGAGTCTTAGTTTAAAGATGATGCTTTGTTAAGAAACCACTATATCAGATTGGTCCTCTACTTTAGTCTACTCTATTTTCTACCCAGGGATAAATACATTTGGGATAGTTAGCTTCTTTCAGAGCATTGAACATTTCACCTACTTCCATTATTGAGATATCTGGTCAACTCTTCTTCTGTGGAGGTATAACATAATAATTGAAAAGTTTTTAACAAGTATGTCCCTTTCACCTGTATGAATGAACACCGTGGAGCAGATATGATCAAAGCCAGTAACATCGAGAACTGTTCAGAATACTTTGGATATCCAGCAGAGGTGATTATCTTTCTTCTGTGTTAGATACTTTTTAAATAACTGTAACCATTTAGCTTCCCTCTATCCCCTGCCCCTGCCCATCCTTCTTGTCTTTCAGATGTAGCCAATATTTTTAATTCTTTGCCAATATGCTGCTGCACAAAACTTGGCCAATCTTTCTTCTAGTGGCTATCCACAAATACTTGCAAATTATCCGGGTCATACTTATACAAGGAATGTGATATTTGATAAACCATATACCTTCATCTGAAGGAATATGATATTTGACAAGCCATATACCTTCATCTGAAGAAAGGGGGGTATATACCACATGGAACTGATACAAAAGTAGAAAAAAATAACTTGTCTCTCAAATAGATACCTTTTGATGCCCATTCATTTAATCAACTAATGTTTACTAAGCATCTATATCTATTCATTTAGATCCCAGGGATGGTGTAATGAACAAGAGCAACAAATTCCTTGCCCTTTTTAGTGCATACTTTAACAAATAAACAAATATTAGAAGATCAGATAAGAGCAAGTACAAAGGCCTATTTTTTGAATAATAGTGTGTTCAATGAACAGAGAAAATGCCAGTGTGGCTGCACCCTAATGAGTAAAGGGGAGAGTGTTATGTAGAGCTAGATCATGTATGGCTTTGTATGAAGCAAGGAGACTTGGAAATATTTAACACTGAAGTATTTAAAAAATGGTGAAAAAGAGCTAAGTTGATTGAGCTAAATTGATTTACCCTTCTTCTCTGAAATATATTATTATTACTACTATTGTGGCTTTAGATTAATGGCATTTAAAGAGGCTGTCCAATGTCTGACAAGAACATAAATGTTTCTTTCATTTAATCCCCACTGGGCATATCTTATGCCCTTTGTGTTCCAGGAACCCATATAGAGGAAGAAATAAAAGCAAATCCCACAATCTACACAGTGTGATGGGGTTGCATCTAAACATCAGAATTGGAGTGCTTTGATAGTTTCCTTCTCAGATGACAGAGGCCTGAGCATAGTCAGGGGCGCTTGCCAGAAATTAACTTTACCAGAAGCCTAAGTAGGAATCATTCTTATTAACTTAGTTTGTAAACCCAAGAGGCATAGTCATCTGTATTCCTGTGTTTTGCATGATGTCTGGGATTTAAAATTTCAGTAAGTGAGTACTAAGCAGTATGAATAGTGCCGATCATTTGGTACTGTCTTAAAATTGTTGGTTGGCATGCTAATCCCATCTGTTAGGATTGTTATTACTCAGTTATAAAGCACTTGGTTTGAATTGCCTCCCTTAGCAATTTTAGTTTTGACAGCACGTATCCCTTGATGTTTAAAACAAATATGGTCCCGAAATGTCTTCCATAAAGTAAAATTAAATACTCCGATCAAGATTTACAGCTAATCTGTACAGTGTTATCAGACTGCTTCTGATTTCTTCCTCACACTTTTCCATTTTCTTTCATGTTTGACATCTTCCGGAATCCAAGTAAGGTAGAGTAGAGAAAGGTCATGGATTATACATAGAAAAACAAAGGCAGAATTTTTATTTATTTGTATTTATTTATTGTAGTTAATTAGATTCATTAAATATGTTTATTGAACTCACATTATTGAGAAAGTGCTAACCAAGGTACAAGAAGACAGAATTTTTGTTCAATGAATGTCCTTATGTAATGTGTTAGCCAATTAATGCCCAATTTATAAGTGGCCTTATGATAACATTCAGGGTTGAAAATTCTTTATAATGCTAGTGCTGGTTGATACAATTAATCCCAACTGACCAGACTCTAGTGGGATTTCTTCTTTATAAAAGCCCAAAATTCAACACCTGGCACATCTCAGTGAGTACCTTAAAAAGCTGAGTAGTTAACAGGTAAATTAACCTGTAAGCTAACAGATATTCTCTGGATGTTGATCTGGTTTTTAGTATGTATTCTGTGTCAGGAAATGTTGGCTGAGAAACCAATAGTAAAATTCAACAATCCCTGTAGTGACTGTTAAAGGACTGGCCACAAGGTCAGAGCAAAAATGGCTATACCTCCAGTTATAGACTTTCTCATAGGTTTTTATTATCAGATTTTCAACATTGTAATATTTATTGCTGGGAAGGAAGTCAGACTATCTTACAGTTTGGAAGATGGGTATAACTTCTCTATGTAGCTCTGTGGCTACCTCATGGCCACAAATATCCACATTAGCAGTTAGTTTCATATCTTCTTGTCAGTTGCAGCATAAAACTGCTCTGTGTTGCTTTGATGTTGTTTCTGATTTCTAGGCAAGGTCCTAAATGGAAAAGTCAATACCCTTGAAATATATAGAGCACAAACAAAGTTGTAAACACCCAATAAAGCCATTTTGTTATTTCTCTGTTCCTACAGAAACTCAACATATTGCATGAAGGTGTCAATGTCCTTGACTGTTGCAGAGAATGAATCAGGCCTGTGCTACAACAGCAGGATCCGCTATTTAGAAAAATCTGAAGTCACTAAAAGAAAGGAGATCTCCTGTCCAGACATGGATGATTTTAAAAAGTCCGATCAGGAGCCTGATGTTGTGTGGTATAAGGTAACTCAGCATGGTATAAAATGCATATTTTACTTCAGTCAATAGCAGCCTTGGGGATGAGGAAAGGGAGTTTTTTTATTATTAGTTTTTGGTATTAGTTATTTCACTGAGAAGAATCAACAGATCCACAACTAAATAATTCAGAGCTGTGACTCTTATGTATCACTGATTTTTAATGCAGGTGTTAGAAGCAATACCCCCTTCTCCAACTGCTAAAAGTAGAATCTCCCTCCAGCCTAACAACATATAAGAACAAATGGGAAGAAGGGTAAACATTTAAATAACACTTGAAATAAATTATCTGGGGGACATAGAAATATTATTTGCTGGTGGGAACAAAGGCCTGCCATTACAAGTAGTAGTACTTATAAAGAATAGCAACTATCATAATGTTCTACTCTGTGAAAGCCACAACAGTGAATGCAGAGGAGAGAAACGGACCCAGTACAGGATGTGTAAACACTGCTAAGGTTAAGTTTAGCTGGAAATAAACCACATTCAAAGGTTGAACAGAAGAGAACTGAGGCCAGGCTCAGTGGCTCACGCCTGTAATTCCAGCATTTTGGGAGGCGGAGGCGGGCAGATCACCTGAGGTCAGGAGTTCAAGACCAGCCTGGCCAACATGGCGAAACCCCATCTCTACTAAAATATAAAAATTATCTGGGCATTGCGGCACACATCTGTAATGCCAGCTACTTGGAAGGCTGAGGCAGGAGAATTGCTTGAACACAGGAGGCAGAGGTTGCAGTGATCTGAGATCGTGTCACTGCACTCCAGTCTGGGCAGCAGAGCGAGACCCCATCTTTTAAAAAAAAAAAAAAAAGAAGAAGAAGAGAGTTGAATGAAATGATTATTTACAGAGGTTTGGGCAGGCTTGAAGAAATCAATAAGGGAAGAAGCTGTTGATTATCACCCCTAGACCTGCAGTGGCAAGGGGAAGGAGCAGTGTCACTGGAACCTGGCAAGAGTGGAGGAAGCTGCCAAGAGATACAGCCTTAAAGGAACATATGAGGGTAGCAGATAGGAAGGGAGTGGGTAGGATAAATACCCTAACCATTTATAACTCCTGCTCTCTGTTTTTTTGCTAGTTGCCTCCCTCTAGTGCCACCCTCATTCAAACTGAAACAGAAGCGAGGGGGCAGAGGCAGGAGATAGAATCAATAGCATTCGGCTTTTCTGAGCATAGAGTAGAGCAGAAAAGGGCAGAGAATTGGATCTAGGGGAAGAAGCAGATAATAACGACACAACCTTCCAGCCATGATATTCTGGCAGCAAACCTGGGTGCCATGGTCTTGTAACAGAACTAAGCCAACTCTCCTCTGTCAGCTCTGAACATAGCAATTGACACACTGTACGGTTTTATGATGTGATGGTAAGTGACCAAGGAGGTTTTCTGCACAGATGCTGTGTGTACTGTTGGAACCAAACACACATAAAAGGTGGAGCAGGTTGTTTCTATAGGATCTGACAGACCCTCAGTTCCTAGGGAAGCCTAATCCCTAACTCCCACAGCTGTCATATGCTTTTACATTTGGAAGCCTCTCCGTTTTCACACCTAGGGAAACTTAACAATAGACACCAAGAACGTGCTCTGTACTAGAATGTCTAGGTCTTAATGTGAATTATCTTAATGAAGACAATATTGTGACAGATAAAAAGGAACATAATGTTTATTATGCATAAAAGTAGACTACAGATAATTTGGTGGGTTTATGCCATCATCAACCTCATTTGTGTTTATTAAGCACTTATTGTGTGCCATTCATTGTAGCTAAACTTGATTTCAACATTATCTTGTTTAAATCTCAGTGCAACTCTGTATGGTAGGTGCTATTATCCTAATTTAATGGAGAACAAAACCACTGAGGCTTAGAGAGATGTGACTTATCCAAAGTTACACAGTGAACAAAGCCTGATTTTCTATTCAAGGCAGTGTGACTCCAGAATTCATTTTCTTAATCACTACCCTCTCCAGCAATGGGCCTGGGACTAAACCCAGCCTTGACCATATCTTGGGAACTTTTGTAAGATGCCATGCTGGTACAGTGGAGCCTGGCAAAAGAAAGAAAAATGAAGTTTTATTTTAATTTTATGGTTGAGGAAGGGAACATGACCTGCCCAAAGAGTTAGCAGCTGGGAGTGAAATCCAGATAATCAACTTTCCCTTATAAGAATCATTCTACTATCTCATCTTACTTTCTGCTAACTTCTTTCTTCTCCTTTTCTCATATTTCTAGACATCACTATCATCCTTACATACTCAAGCAATTTACTGCTGGCAAATGCCACTTCTCACTCTTCCTTAGAAATGGACCAACAATGGTGAAGCAACAGGCCTTTCCAGCTCTGCCTGGATAATATTTAATATTTCCATAATATTTTACAGTTGATAAATGATCATCATAATGTTAGCTAACATTTCTTAAGTACTTACTATATGGCAAGCTGTGTTTTAGGTGCATGAGATAGGTTAACACTATTCTTAGAACTACCATATAACGTAATATTATGTCTATTTTATAGAAGAAGTGACTGGAGACAAGCTAAGTGGGTTAGCAAAAGTCAACAGCAGTTTGTGACTTGCAGTTTGGCTACTGGCCCCACTCTTAGCCCCTACAATATACTAATGGATTAGGATAAAATACTAGAATCAAAAGTTAAAGAGTACCTGAAGCTCAGGAATGTATTGCTAACTCTTGGTTCTCATACAAGGTTTCAAGTAAATACCTGAAGAAAGTGTACCAACATATCAGGAACATATTTCCTTTTCAGTTAGTATTTGGATAGTCTGCCTTGCCTACTTTATAGCCTGTGTATTTTCTACCAGGCTGAGCAAGTTTTGCTCCGGCTATAGCAATATAAAGAAGAGGATACATTTGTCCAGAGTTTATTCTGGTGCTCATTCAAAGTTAGAAATGTCCAACGTGTTAAAAGAAAAATTTCAGCCAAATTAAATTTAAAAGATTAATTGAGCAAAGAATGATTCACAAATCAGGCAGCCTCCTGAGTCAGAGTAGGCTCAGAGACTCCAGCGCAGTCGTGTGGTAGAAGATGATTTATGGACAGAAAAAGGAAAGTAATTTACAGAAAATGGAAGTGAGGAACACAAACAGCTGGATTGGTTATAGCTCTGTGCCTTATTTGAACACGGTTCAAACAGTTGGCCACATTTGATTGGTCAAAACTTAGTAATTGGCACAAGAGTAGGTGATGGTCTATTTACACCTCCACTTATGATAGTTGACAGTGTACAGAGAAACCTTTAGGCCAAACTTAAAATATGTAAGAAAGCAGCTTTACGCTAAACATGACTTAACAATTTCCCCCTTTTATTCATCCTCTCATTTTGAGAGATTGACCAAAACTTTAGTCATTGATGTCACTATCACCATCATAAATGTACTTATTTGGTCTTGAAACCCACTGGAAAATTGCAGAACAGTGGGTTGTGTAAGGTGTGAACAAGGACTTCAGGTCTTTTTTTTTTTTTTTTTTTTTTTTTTTGTGAGGGTTAGAGTAGAGGATAACTTCTTACTCTGGAACATCCTATTTACAGGAGAAAAAGGCAAAACCTGGTCTGTTCTAGGATATATGTGTTTCCTTAAAGTCTTAGTTTGATTATGTTACATTTAGCACAAGTGAGTCCCTTTTGATTTTGTATGGTCTGTTGGGGCCTAGTGCATGACATGAGCTCAGTCCAAAACAATGGCCTCCCATAATTTTGTTTAAAAATTCCCCCCTTTTTGTCAGGTTCTCACTTAGGTGAGAGTGTGCCACTCTCAGTTACCGTCATTTTGGGTTTCCAGGTCTCAGCAATTCATTCATAGGTTATGATGCCCTCATGGTCACACATTTCCTTCAGCTATTGGCATTCCAATTAAAGAGAGAACATTTGCCATTCTTGAGATGGCTGAATGCAAACTTTTGAGAGAAGACAGTACACCAGGGGGACTACTATTATGATTGTCAGTAGGATAATACCAAGAGTTTGGAGTATGCCCCTTACCTAGGGTCACCATGAACCAAACCAACTAAAATCAAATAGATCAAAGAATGAGCTAAAGAGTCTACTCGCTTTAACTAAGCAGTCTCTTCATTAATCTCCTACACTGAGTCTCTATAATACCTGATGGGATGTATTTCTCCACAGGCCACAAGTGCCAGCAGTTGCATAGATACTTCTCTGTTTAGCCAGTAAGTAATCTAGAGCAATTCTATTATTTAGCATAAAATCTCATTCAAGAAAGAAAGCCAAATTTCATCCTTGCATTAGTATATTATCAATATCAACCCCAATTTTTAATAAAACCTAGTAGACAAATCTATCTAATCTTAATTAGTTTTACCATAAGGTGAGATTCACATAAATCTTTTATAACCCATTACAAATTTTTGTTAAATAGTAGATCAGTGCTCTAAGAAAACCCTTTTGTGCTTTTATTTCAGTGTTCAATTTACAAAGAAACAAACAAACAAACAAACAAAAAAACTGAGTAATACCCCTTTAAATTTAGCCAATATGTTCACATGTAGAATTTCTTTTACAAGTTTAATTTTTCACAATCTTCCACAACTTGTTCAAACTTTCAGCTTTATCCTATCTAACCTAAATCAATCATTTAACCCTTTAATCTAGGACCAAAAATCCACATTCCCATGCCTTCTTATAATCTTTTACCAAAAGCATACTTCACTTTCCTCACACATTTTGCATGTAAAACTGTTTCTTTAGTAGTCTCAATTACATGTTAGAATCTCAACTCTTAGCAATTTTTATTTTCAGTGAAAAACCTGGTAAGTAAGTGATTTTAATTATGTACTAGGTGTGGGGCCTAGGACAACAGACTGAAGTGCAGACAAAGTCCAACTCTTTCCAGCATAGCTAGGGGGTGTGGTTAACGCCATGTGTCCCCCAGCCTTATCTAGAATCTAATGGCTCTAAAGCAGATAAGTCTAACAATTTTCAAAAGTCAAAGGAGGAGTTTATGACCTCAAAGCATTTAGCAAACCTAATATCTGACCTGCCTAATTTAGACCAAGTGTCTTTATTTTACCAATAATCTTATAAAACTGTCTTTATTTCCCAAAGATTACTAAAGTCATGTCAACAAAAAGACATTACAGTTTCTATTTTTCTGACAAAATATTTGATTTAAGCACTTATTCTTTTTAAACCAATTAATAAGAGCTTTTTCATATAAACATCACACACACAACACATAGAGATATACAGACAGAAGAAAATCCATTACTTGTAAGAATTTTCATTGGTCAGTTTTAGAATAGTTTTTCTTTCTCCCATTCAGTCTATCAATCTTCCAATTACTGGTTTCATTGCACTAAGCAATTGTTGACTAGGCAACAAATTTGTATTTCTAAAGGGACAACTCTTAGGTGGAACCACAAAAAATAAAAATTTATAACTCATAAGCGGAGAGCCAGATTTTAGCCCTAAAATTTATATTATCATTTGCTCAAACCAGGGGAAAACAAAAAACAAAAAACAGTGCTCTCATGAAAGTTCCATCAAGACAAGGTGGCCAGAAAAGCATCTCAACCAAAAGTATGACTTATTATGCAAATTTAAAGGAATGGGCCGGGTGCTGTGGCTCATGCCTATAATCCCAGCACTTTGGGAGGCCAAGGCAGGTGGATTACTTGAGGTCAGGAGTTCGAGAGCAGCCTGGCCAACATGGTGAAACTCTGTCTCTACTAAAAATGCAAAAATTAGCTGGGCGTGGTGGTGCATGCCTGTAATCTCAGCTACTCAGGAGGCTGAGGCAGGAGAATCACTTGAATCTGGGAGGCAGAGGTAGCAGTGAGCTGAGACTGTGCCACTGCACTCTAGTCTGGGTGACAGAGGGAGACTTCATATAAAAAAAAAAAAAAAAAAAAGAATGGTGATAAGAATGGTGATATGGTTTGGCTCTGTATCCCCACCCAAATCTCATCACAAATTGTAATCCCCACATGTCAAGGGAGGGACCTGGTGGAAGGTGATTGAATCGTGGGGATGGTTTCCCTCATGGTATTCTCATGATAGTGAGTGAGTTCTCACAAGAGCTGATGGTTTTAAAGTGTGGTACTTCCTTGCTCTCTCTCTCTTTCCTGTTACCTTGTGAAGACGTGCCTTGTTTTCCCTTTGTCTTCTGCCATGATTATAAGTTTCCTGGGGCCTCCCCAGCCATTCAGAACTGTGAGTCAATTAAACCTATTTTCTTTATAAATTACCCAGTCTCAGGTATTTATGGCAATGTGAAAACAGACTAATACAAACGTTAAGTTTCTAATGTACATAGGCAGATATCCCTACAAATGGAGATTTCCTCTCTCTCTCTCTCTCTATATATATATATACACACACACATATATATAATATATATACATATATGTAATATATATAAAATTTTTTTTTACAAAAGAGTTTTAAGATAGTCAATTAAATTCCAGAAAGATGTATTTTAGTTCAATAGAGTTTTCTTTTTAACATAGCTACTGTTTTTTAGCTAAAATTACTGAGTTCAGGGTAATGGGTGGAGCCCACTAAAGAATAGGGCCAACAAAGCATTGTATGCCTGGACTCAGCATGGATAGATCTGTAAAAAGAAGCATGCCTATTTTACCTGAGGGCCTACCTTTTATAAGCAACTTATCTAGGGTAACTTTCTTTCCACCTTTTGGGTGGGAAAATAACCAAGCCAAAAGGTTGCAGACTTAATTTTTCAAAATCAATTAGTTGCTTAAGATTTGTATTTGCTTTTTATAAAGTCTTTAGATAAAATATTGAAGTCTTTTTAGAAGCTTCTGCATGTCAATAGGCATCCCTAGATGAGACTAATTTGGGAGCCCTCAATCAAATGCACTTCAGTACAGTGTCATTCATTTGGAAGGTTCCACTGCAATTTATCTTTAGTGAGATTTTGCGATTTCAATAAGACTTTGCTGCTTCTGGGGCCTCATACTTGTTCATGTGTGTATATGCCAGAAGGAACTCAGTTCTTCAGAAATTAAGGATCCCATTTTTATCTCAAATATTGTTTTTGTTCTCAGGTTCCCTTGATCAACTTAGCTACTGATTTTTTTCCCTGCTTAAGCATGCAAGAAAAATGAAAGAAAGGAGTAGAACACAAAAATCTCTGTGAATTTCCAAAAGCCAAATTTTATACCCCCTGCAATATTGCCATTTACTGCTAGGTTCTTTCTGACCCAGTCAGATGTAAGAGGCCTCTAACTGGATCCAAGCCAGTTAATTACTGATCCAATCTGATCCTGGGCCAAGTCCGCTTTCTGCCATGACTTCCAAACCCAGTTTGGATCAGAAATTTGCTCAAAGAAACTCAGAGAGCTCAAAACAGAAAACCATGGAGCTTCGGAATCCAAGAGAGAACTTAACCATGATCCCCAGTTGCTCCAAGAGAGTAATGGACACAATGGGTCTGGTGGGTACCTCACTTGGTCATTCAATACTCTTGGGGTCATTAGGAGCTCTACTTTGGATCCCACTTCTGATGTCATCTGTTAAAAGAAAAACTTCAGCTGAAATAAATGTAAAAGAGTTTAACTGAGCAAAGAATGATTTACAAATCAGTCAGCCTCTCGAGCCAGAGTAGGTTCAGAGACTCCAGTGCAGCCATGTAATAGAAGAAGATTTATGGACAGAAAAAGGAAAATGATGAACAGAAAATGGAAGTGAGGTCCAGAAACAGCTGGATTGGTTACATCTCAGCATTTGTCTTATTTGAACACATTTTGAAGTTGGCCACATTTGATTGGTCAAAACCCAGTGATTGGCACAAGAGTAGGCTATGGCCTATTTACACCACCACTTGTTATACTAGAAGATGTACAGAGAAACATTTAGGTCATACTTAAAATATGTAAGCAGGAAGTTTTAGGCTAAACTTGATTTAACAAACGTCTTAACTCTAGTGCTTTAACGGTGAAAACTATTGTTTGCATGATCCATTTTCCAGGTGTCTTTTCAAATATACAGAATCTTTAAATTCCTTTCTTTTCCATCAGTCTCTGAGTTTTACTTAATTAATTAATTATATTGTATCACTCTCATAGTTCGTTTTGAGTTTCCTGGGCTGTTTGAAATATGCTATGGTAGACCTTTAAGGACTATCATTCTGTGCCTACATGTAATCACAGCTGGTTATGAAGGTAGAGGTGAATCAGGTGGTACTGGAGGCATGTTCATAAAGATACCTGAGTAAGCCAATCCAGCCTGTTTGAGGAATACAAAGGATATGTGTAAGAGGATTATATATTCTCTATCTGAACTGCATCAGTTATCAAACTGAGATGAGGAGAGGGGCTACACTTTTAGAAGTTTCTTCTGACACTATATAAATAGGATTTAGACATTAGAGCAGAATATTCAATAATGTTAGTGTTTTTAAAGCATTTTACAAATGAGAGATAAAGATTCTTTTTTTAATTGAACAAAGAACACTAAACCTGCTTCGTTATTCACTGAGCACACTGTTATCACACAAATGTGGAGTCATTTTATCCCATTTCTAAACTGAAGAATGTCCTAATTTTGATAGGATATTGTCAACAAAAATACAAATACACGCTTTGCAGTAAAACACTCATCTATGTGATTAGTTACCTCAGTTGGTAAAAGTCTGGTGTTAATAACGTCAAGGCTATCACTTTGAATTCTCCTTTTTCTTGTCACAACTATCTCAATTTTAGATGCTTACCATTGGTTTTAAATGAAATTGGTTGGGAATGATGGATGGTTCAGTAAAAACTTATTTGTACAACTGATCGTTCATTCAGTGCATATGTATTGGGTGCCTACCTGTGCAAGGCGCTATGCTAGGAACTGGGAATATTGAACTGACCAAAATAAACACATTTCTCTTTTCTCATGAAGGGAGATAGATGAGTGAACAGCTGCTTTTCAACACTCCAGGAAGAAACTACATCAACTGAAACATCTAGAAGAAGAGCTCCTACTTGTAATCAATAGTGTCTTTGTCTTGAGTAAAGGGCAGCAGACATACCTGTTTTTAATCACAGACATGAATCTCTGCAAAGGAAAATTTCAAAACTAAATAAGATCAGTTAATATTTTCATGGTATATGATAGTCAGGAGCAATCTTTCATTACCTAAACATCAAGGGTTTACTTTCAGTCCTGCAGGTTGCCACACAGAAAGCCAATCACTGAGACAATGAGTATTGCCAGTGAAGAAGGCTTTAATTGGGTGTTGCAGCTGAGGAAATGGGAAATCAATATCAAATCCATCTCCCTGATGGACTAAAATCAGAGGTTTATATAGCAGGGAACAAAGGTAACTAAATACAAGTAAACAGGAATTAGGGAGAAGTAAGGAATAGGAGTTGGCTAACGGGAAGCAGGTAGTTGCTTAGACAATCATGATGGATGAGGGGTTGAATTTCTCCTTGTCTGTATGTAGTGATATGTTAAGTTTTGGTTCCTTGATACCATTTGGAAGACCTGAAGGTTGGTTTCCTGAGAAAGGAACTCAGATAAGACAAATGTGACTCTCTCAAGTTTTAAGACTAAGAGGGGCAATTTCTACATTTATTCAAAAGAAACCATAAACATCGATTATATGGGACAACTGGGTTGATTTAAATTCTACAAATATTTTTATGTAACAGCACACATAGAAAGTGATAATATGGCACACCAAAGTGAGTGGATGACTGGCTTTGAGAGCTTTAGGTGCTCTCAGCCCTCCTGACTGATTTGGGGCTGAGCAACACAAAATCAATGTGCCCGTATACTGGTAACCCTTACATAGCACTCCAGAGTGCTGTGACCCACTGGTTTGGAAGCTCTTGTTTACCTTTTCATAAAATGTAATATATATATATTTTTTATCTAAAGATGGCTGAGTAATTTAATCTTGGTTGTCCTGAGAATGCAAGGGATGTGTGAGAGGGAGTTGTACCTCCTCTGTCTGAACTCCATCAGTTAGCAAAAGGAGGGGAGTCTACTTATTGGTGGTTGTTATCTTCTTTTTACAGATGAGGAAACTGAAATAACTCACAGAGGGTCACTTACCCTACATGTGGCCAATTAGATTCAAACGCTGTAATTCTGACATCTAATGTTCTTATAATCTCACTGTGATTGCTCCACTACATGCATATGTTATGCACTTAATCACTCACGTTGCTGATGCAAACAGAATTCTCTATCAAAATTGCTAGTCTAGAAACAAATCCTGTAATGCTTTCTAAGTACTCTTTAATGACTCTGAGTGTTGAAAGGGACTCAAATGAGGAAACTGAAGCCCAAAGAGATTAAGTGACTTGCTTAAGTCTAATGAAACCCGTGTATCTATTTTTTTACATTTATTAAATTTTACAAAAAGAGACCACTGACTAGAAGTGTATATATATATATATATATACACACACACACACACACACACACACACATATATATATATATACACACATATGTGTGTGTGTGTGTCTGTATTTAAAAGCTGATTGTTTTGACAAATCAAACTGTGAAGAGGTGTATTAATATAAAGTTAATTTCATCCTCTCTTCCATTCCATCTCAACCACTAAAATAACTAATGTTTACTGTTATATACTTCTTCACTTTCCTCTATGCTAACATTTTCTTCCTCTCTCTCTCTCCCCGCCTTCTCTCTTTGTGTGTATATGTGTGTATGTGTGTATACATATATAAAATACATTATTTTCTTTCATATATACACATATATGCAAATATTTCCCCTTCTCTATTTTTTTTTTTTATAAAAAAGAGAACATGCTATGCATATCATGCTTCAGCCTTCCTCATCACACACAACTGTATGAGAAACATCCTTCCACATCTTCTACAGGTCTAATTCATTTTGCTGCATAATCGTTTACAGGACAGAACTACCTTATTTTATTCAATCAGTCTTCTACTAATGGATATTTATGCATTTTTTTCTATTTTTGTTTTTAATAACCACAGTGTTGCAACATCCTTGTAAACATACATGCTTCCTTACATCCATGACATACAAGATGGAAATTCTCTCTGTCACTATTACAGTTTTGTAGGTTCTAGCTGATGCAATAAGAAAATTAAATGAAATATGCTATATAAATATTGGAATAGAAGAGACAAGATAATCTTAATTTTCAGATTATATGATTGCATACCTAGAAAACCCAAAGGACTCAAGTACGACAACAACAAAAAATAGAATTAATGAGAAACTTCAGTATGATAGCTTACTAAAAATATACAAAAATTCAATAGCTTTTGTTTTTGCAGACAATAACCAGTTAGACATGTAAAGGTGAAAAATGAAATGATCTAGTTTAAACAATGACACTATAAAACACTTTAGAATACATTTAACAAGGATGCAAAGGGGCTTATATAAAAATAAGATTAATATTTGCAAACCATCAATTGGACAAGGGATTAATCACCAGAATATATAAGGATCTCAAACGATTTTGTAGGGAAAAAATCTAATCTAATTTGAAAAATGGGCAAAACATTTAAATAGACATTTCTCAAAAGAAGACATACAAATGGGAAACCAAAATATGAAAAGGTGCTCAATATCACTGATCATCAGATACATGCAAATCAAAACTACAATGAGATATCATTTCACTCCAGTTACAGTGGCTTGTATTTAAAATGCAGACAATAACAAACGCTAGTGAGGATTCGGAGAAAAGGGAACACTTCTACACTGTTGGTAGGAATGTAAACTACTACAACCCTTATGGAGAATGGTTTGGAGGTTTCTCAAAAAACTAAAAATTGAACTACCATATGCTCTAGCAACCCCAAAGCTGGGTATATACCCAAAAGAAAGGAAATCAGTATCTCAAAGATATATTGGAACTTCCATGTTTATTGCAGCACTGTGCACAATAGCCACGATTTGGAAGCAATCTAAGTGTCCATCAACAGATGAATGGATAAAGAAAATGTGATATATATACACAATGGAATACTATTCAGCCATAAAGAATGAGATTCTGTCATTTGCAACAACATGAATGGAACCAGAGGTCATTATGTTAAATGAAATAGGCCGGGCACTGAAAGACAAATACCACATATTCTCACTTATTTATGGGCTCTAAAAATCAAAACAATTGAACTCATAGACATAGATAGTAGAAGGATGGTTACCAGAGGCTGGGAAGGGTATGGGGGCATTGCAGAGAGGTGGGGATGGTTAATGGATAAAAAACATAGGAAAAATGAATAAGACCTATTATTTGCTAGCACAACAGGGAGTCTATAGTCAAAAATAATTTAATTTTCCATTTTAAAATAAAAAAGTACAGTTGGATTGTTCGTAACACAAAAGGTAAATGCTTGAGGGAATGGACATCCCATTTCCTATGATGTGATTATTACACATTGGATGTCTGTATCAAAATAACTCATATCATCACAAATATATAACCTACTGTGTACCCATGAAAATAAAACAACATTGAGGTACTATTACATACATATTAGAAAAGCTAAAATCGAAAACACAGATAACACCCAATGCTAGCAAGGTTGTGTAGCAGCAGGAAGAATTATTCGTAGCAAATGGGAATGCAAAATGATACAGCCACTTTTAGAAAACAGTTTGGCAGTTCATTATAAAGTTCAAAGTAAGCTTTGCATAATGTTCAGCAACTGCACTTGTAGGCAGTTACCAAAATTAGTTGAAAAGTTTTGTCCACACAAAAACCTACACACAAATGTTTATAGCATCTTTATTTACAGTTGCCAATAATTGTATGCAACCAGGATGTCCTTCATCCTTTGTGACTGGCTAAACAAACTGTGGTACATTCATATAATAAAATAATATTAAGATATAAGTAAAAATGATGTATCAAATCATGAAAAGACATGGAGAAACATTAAATGTGAAACCGTAAGTGAAATAAGCCAGTCTGAAAAGGGTACATAATGTATGCTTAGAACTATATGACATTCTGGAAAAGGTAGTACTATAGAGAGAATAAAAAGATCAGTGGTTACCAAGGTGTTGTGGAGGAAATATGAAGGAAGGAATCAATATATGGATCACAGAATATTTTTAGGGTGGGAAACAATTTTTAGGATGGCAAACAATTCTGTATGATGCTGTAATGATGGACACATGAAATTATTCATTTGTCAAAACCAATTGAATTGTACAAAACACAGAGTGCACCCTCATGTTAACTGTGGACCTTCTTTAATAACAATCTATAAATATTCGTTCATCAATTAGACCAAATTGATCACATTAATGCAAAATGTTAATAATATTTAGAAAACTTGATGTGAGAGTTTGGAGGGTATGTGGAAACCCTGTACTTTCCGCACATTTCTTTCTATAAACCTAAAACTAAAAATAAAGCCTATTGATTAAGGAAGAAAACCTAAAACTTTATTATAGGACACAAAATATGATCCAAATTAATGAAGAGACAACATGTTTCTGCATGGGAAGATATCAAAGAATAAAAGATACATTTTTCCAGAATATGTATAAGTAGTGCAATTTGATAGAATATAAATTATTTGAAACTGGACAACATAATTACACAGTTAATATAAATGAATATACCAGAATTGCCAAGAAAATATTGGAAAAAAGCATTCATGAGAGGGGACATATTCTGTGAGTTGCTATCAATTACTACAAAGCAGCATCAATTGAAACAGTAAGCTAAGGAAAAGATAATTGACCTGTAGAATAAAGAATCCAGAAACAGATAAAAATACATATATATGAGAATGTAAAATATAATAAAGGTAACATTTCATTTTAATGTAGGTGGAGGGAGGATGATGGTTTATTTAAAAATGGTGTGGACATAATTGAGTATCTACTTAGAAAAAAAATTAGATCTCTGATTCTTGTACCCTGTTTAAGAAAAATTCTAAACGAATTATAAAGAGTTAATTTCATCTACAAAAATAGTGGTTTAGGAATGACCATTTCTAAATGCCATCACTTATTTCAATGAGCTAAGTTTTTAAAGAAAAGAGCTTTACATTGATTTATCTTGTTATACATTCTGACTGTTTTTCTAAAGGTGGAAAAATGTCATTAGAAACCTCATAATACCGCAGTCTGAATGATCAACACTTGCTTGCTAAAAAAAAAAAAAAATATGGTTTCCCAAAATGCTTGGAGCTTTTGAATCCCTTTTGGAAGTCTAACAAAATTAATCTGTGCCTTCTTTCATAACCATAAAATTGTATGCCACCCTTGAATTTTTAATCTTGTAACAAGAATTTTCAAAGACATATTTATCCAGAAGGAATGAGTTGCAAAGCTCATGAAGGCTTCAGTTTGGTGTGCCCTGAAACCATAGTCAGTGACACAAGATTTAAGATCCATTTGTACTTCTTTTTATTCCTAGATATGGCATTAGAAGTGGGGTGGTTTTATTTTTTTTAACTGTTTGTAAATTATAAAAAAGGTGGGCTAATACAATAGGAATGGGTATTTGGCATGTATAAAAAGCACTGGGCTTCAAGTTTGAGGACTTGGATTCTGATCACCATACTACCATTAACATGGATAAGTAATTAAATATCACTGGACCTCAATTTCCCCACATATAAAATAGATGTAATTAATAGCTGTTATATGCCCTAGACATGCTATAAAAGTTTAAAGTCTTTACTTGAGATTTGCTGCAACTATAGAAATGGAAAAGTAATGTGGAAGCCAGAAATATAGTTACCTAAGACATCTCAGACCCTAATTTAAGGCTGAGGTTCTTTTAAAGGTCAAATTATTATGTATAATTTACAAATAGCAAAATTCATCCGTTTTACATGTACAATGTGATTTGATGTGTTTTGACAAATGTATACACCATAGTCAAGATATGGAACAGTTCTGTCACTCCAAGTTCCTGTATGTCCTTTTGTATACAATCCTCTCACCCCAGCCTTAGTCTTTGGTAAAAATTCCTTTGTTTCTATTCCTATAATTTCCATTTTCCAGAATGTCATATAAATGGAATAATATGATATGTAGCTTTTTTGTCTGTCTTCCTTTACTTAGCATAATGCATTTAACACCCATCTATGTTGTGACATATATCAATAATTCATTTCTTTTTATGCTGAATAGTATTCCACTGCATAGATGTACCGTTTAACCATTCACTAATTGATGACCATTTGGATTGTTGCAATTTTTTGATTAGGAATAAAACTGTTACAAGCATTGGGTTTTGATGTTATATTTTCTTGCTTTATCAACATGATTTGTTTTTGTCAACTTTGTAATCTTTTAACAGGCATGCCTTTTTAAAATTTAACAAGGGTTTGCTCTTGATCTTTCCCAAATTGTTCTAAGAATCTAGGCTTAGAAGGTGCTTGAGTATATCTTTAATGGCATCCCAGGGATACAAACAGTTCAAAGCAAACTAAAGCTTCTTACGCAATGTCTTTCCTACAGTCTATCTTCAATGTATCCAGCACAATGATCTTTTAGAAATACACATCTGATCATAGGATGCCACTTCTTAGCGAACTCTAATGATTCTATAAAATCATTTAGATGCAGCTCCTTTTTATTGAGTGTTTGCAGGGCCTAACATTGTGCCAAATATGTTCATGCATTACATGACTCAATCTTTAGTGAAGCCTTATGAGATAGGCTACACTGTGGCAGAGCTGAGATTTGAACCCTGACAGTGTGCAAATATCTTAGAATGGAATTTAAGGTTCTTTACATTTGAATCCAGCCACTCTCAACAGAGCAAAATTATTTGGAACTTTTTTTTCTACTTCAAGTATTTTCACATCTGTGTGCTTCTGCGCATGTTCCTTCTGTCTTCTACGTCCTGCCTGCCTTTTATATATTGTTCAAAACTCAGCTCAGATGCTCATAGTAGCCCACCTGCACACCATCCCCTTGCCCAGACCCAGTCTGCTCCAATACATGAATGACTCAGCAGTGAAATTTAAACATTTCTTCTTTTTCTTTCTCTATTTCTTCCTGTTCTAGTATTCCCATTATGCCTATGTTACACCTTTTGTAGTTCCACAGTTCTTGGATATTCTGATCCACTTTTTCCATTCATCTCTCTCCTTCCTTTTCTTGTTGGGAAGTTTCTATTGACATTATATTCAAACTCATTGGTTCTTTCCTCAGCTATTTAAAGTCTATTAATAAGCCCTTCAGAGGCATTATTTTATTTCTGTTACAGTGTTTTGATTCCTAGCATTTCCTTCAGATTATTTGTAAGCTTCCATCTCTCTGCTTACATTACTCATCTACTCTTACATGATGTCTACTTTTTCCATCAGAGGTGTTAACATTTTATTCATACTTATTTTAAGTTCCCAATCTGGGAAATATAAAATTTCTGCCATATCTGAGTCTGGTTTTTTTTTTTTTTAACTTTTATTTTAGGTTCAGGGGTACACGTGAAGGTTTGTTACATAGGTAAACATGTGCCACAGGGGTTTGTTTTACAGAACAAACAGGTGTCAAGGTATTTTACATCACCTAGGTATTAAGCCCAGTATCCAATAGTTATATTTTCTGCTCCTCTCCTTCCACTTTCAAGTAAACCCCAGTGTCTGTTGTTTTCTTCTTTGTGTTCATATGTTCTTATCAGTTAGCTCCCACTTACAAGTGAGAATATATGATATGTGTTTTTCATTCCCTGCATTAGTTTGCTAAGGACCATAGCCTCCAGCTCCATCCATGTTTCCACAAAAGACATGATGTCATTCTTTTTTATGGCTGCATAGTGTTCCATGGTGAATACGTACCACATTTTCTTTATCCAATCTGTCATTGATGAGCATTTAGGTTGATTCTACATCTTTGCTATTGTGAATAGTGCTGCAATTAACATTTGTGTGCATGTGTCTTTATGGTAGAATGAATGATTTATATTCCTCGGGGTATATACCCAGTAATGGGATTGTCGGGTCAAATGGTATTTCTGTTTTGCTCTTTGAGGAATCACCATACTGCTTTCCACAATGGTTGAACTAATTTACATTCCCACCAACAGTGTATAAGTGTTCCTTTTTCTCCACAACCTCACCAGCATCTGTTATTTTTTGACTTTTTAGTAACAGCTATCTGACTGGTGTGAGATAGTATTTCATTGTGGCTTTGATTTGCATTTCTCTAATGATCAGTGATGTCGAGCATTTTTTCATATGCTTGTTGGCCGCATGTATGTCTTCTTTTGAAAAGTGTATGTTCATGTCCTTTGCCTACTTTTTAATGGGGTTGTTTATTTTTCTCTTGAAGATTTGTTTAAGTTCCTTATAGATGCTGGATATTAGACCTTAGTCATATGCAAAATTTGCAAAATTTTTCTCCCATTCTGTAGATTGCCTGTTTACACTGTTGAAAGTTTCTTTTGCTGTGCAGAAGTTCTTAAGCTTAATTAGACCCCACTTGTCAATTTTTGCTTTTGTTGTGATTGCTTTTGGTGTCTTTGTCATGAAAGTTTTGCCTGTGTCTATGTCCTGAATGGTGTTGCCTAGTTTATCTTCCAGAGTTTTTATAGTTTTGGGTTTTACATTTAATTCATTAAATCATTTTGAGTTAACCTTTGTATATGATGTAAGGAAGGGGTCCAGCTTCAATCTTCTGCATATGACTAGCCAGTTGTCCCAGCATCGTTTATTGAAAAGGGAGTCTTTTCCCCATTGCTCGTTTTTGGCAGCTTTGTCAAAGATCAGATGGTCATAGATGTGTGGTCTTATTTCTGGCTCTCTATTCTTTCCATTAGTCTATATGCCTGTTTTTGTACTAGCACCCTGCTATTTTAGTTGCTGTACCCCTGTAGTATAGTTTCAAGTCATTTAACGTGATGACTCTAGCTTTATTCTATTTGCTTAGAATCGCCTTGTCTCTTTGGGCTCTTTTTTGGTTCCTTATGAATTTCAAGGTAGTTTTTTCTAGTTCTCTGAAGAATGTCATTGGTAATTTGATAGGAATAGCATTGAATCTATAAATTGCTTTGGGTAGTAGGGCTATTTTAATATTGATTCTTCCTATTCGTAAGAATGGGATGTTTTTCCATTTGTTTGCATCTTCTCTGATTTATTTGAGGAGCGTTTTGTAATTCTTATTGTAAAGATCTTTCACCTCTCTGGTTAGCTATACACCTATGTATTTTATTATTTTTGTGGCAATTTTTAATGGGACTGCTTTTACAATTTGGCTCTCAGTTTGCCAGTTGTTGGTGTATGTTAATGCTGGTGATTTTATACATTGATTTAACATTTTTCTCATATTTTCAACTTTTTGATGTCTGCCTTAATTTCATACCATTCGACCCAGCAATCCCATTACTGGGTATATGCCAGAGGAATATAAAAGTTTATAAATCAAACATTGCTGAAACTTTGCTGAAGTTGTTTATCAGCTGAAGGAGCTTTTGGGCTGAGACAATGGGGTTTTCCAGATATATAATCATGTTGTCTGCAAACAGAGATAGTTTGACTTCTTATCTTCCTATTTGGATGCCCTTTATTTCTTTGTCTTGCCTGATTACCCTGGCCAGAACTTCCAATACTATGTTGAATAGGAGTGGTGAGAGAGAGCATCCTTGTCTTGTGCCAGTTTTCAAGGGGGATGCTTCCAGCTTTTTCCCATTCAGTATGATGTTGGCTATGGGTTTGCCATAGATGGTTCTTATTATTTTCAGATATGTTCTTCAATACCTGGGGTATTGACAGTTTTTAACATGAAGTGGTATTGAATTTTATCAAAGCCTTTTCTTTGTCTGTTGAGATAATCATGTGGTTTTTGTCTTTAGTTCTGTTTGTGTGATGAATCACATTTATTGATTTGCATGTGTTGAACCAACCTTGCATCTCAGGGATGAAGCCTGCTTGATCGTGGTGTATTAACTTTAGATGTGCTGCTGGATTTTGTTTGCAAGTATTTTGTTGAGGATTTCTGCATCGAAGTACATCAAGGATATCAGCCTGAAGTTTGTTGTTGTTGTGTCTCTGTCAGGTTTTGTTATCAGAACAATGATGGTTTCACAGAATGAGTTTGGGAGGACCCTCCTCCTCAATTTTTTGGAATAGTTTCTGTGGGAATGGTACCAGCTTTTATTGGTATGTCTGGTAGAATTTGGCTATGAATCCATCAAGTCCTGAGCCTTTTTTTTTCTCCTTCTTTTGTGGATAGGCTATTTATTATTTATTCAATTTCTTCTTTTTTCTTTTCTTTTGTTTTTGTTTTTGTTTTTGTTTTTGTTTTTGTTTTTGAGAAGGAGTCTCTCTCAGTCACCCAGGCTAGAGTGCAATGGTGTGATCTCGGATCACTGCAACCTCCGCCTCCTGGATTCAAGCGATTCTCCTATCTCAGCCTCCCGAGTAGCTGGGATTACAGGTACCTGCCACCACACCCAGCTAATTTTTTTGTATTTTAGTAGAGACAGGGTTTCACCATGTTGCCCAGGCTGTTCTCAAACTCCTGAGCTCAGGCAATCCACCTGCCTCAGCCTCCCAAAGTGCTAGAATTACAGGCATGAGCCACTGTGCCTGGCCTATTGATTAAATTTCAAAGCTCATTATTAGTTTATTCAAGGATTCAATTTCTTCCTGGCTCAGTCATGGAAGGTTGTATGTGTCTAGGAAGTTATACGTCACTTCTGGGTTTTCTAATTTGTGTACATATAGGTGTTTCTAGTAGTTTCTGATGGGGGTTTTTATTTCTGTGGCATCAGCAGTAACATTTCCTTCATCATTTTCAATTGTGTTTATTTGGATCTTCTCTCTTTTCTTTATTAGTCTAGTTAGTGGGCTATCTATCTTATTAATGTTTTTAAGAAAACTTTTGAATGGTTTTTGTGTCTCAATTTCCTTCAGTTCAGCTCTAATTTTTGTTATTTCTTGTCTTCTGCTAGTGTTGGATTTGATTTGTTCTTGCTTATCACTTTCAGATTTGATGTTAGGTTGTTAATTTGAAACTTTTCTGACTATTTGATGTAGTCATTGAGTGCTCTGAATCTCCCCTTAACACTGCCCTAGCTGTGTCCCAGAGATTCTGGTATATTGTATTTTTGTTCTCATTATTTTCAAGGAAATTCTTAATTTCTGCCTTAATTTCATAAATTACCCAAGAGTCATTCTGGAGCATGTTGTTTAATTTCCATGTAACTGTATGGTTTTAAGTGATTTTCATAGTCTTCTATTTTTATTACACTGTGGTCTGAAAGTGTGTTCGGTATGATTTTGAATTTTTTACATTTGTTGAGGATTGTTTTATGTCCAATTATGTGGTTGGCTTTAGAGTATGTGCCATGTACCAATGAGAAGAATATATATTCTGTTGTTTTCAGGTGGAGAGGTCTGTAAAGGTCTATGAGATCCATTTGGTCCAATGTTAAGTTCAGGTCTTGAATATCTTTGTTAATTTTCTGCCTTGATTACCTGTCTAATACTCAGTGGGGTGTTGAAGTCTCCCACTATTATTGTGTTGGAGTCTATGTATCTTTGTAGGTTTCTAAGAACTTGCTTTATGAATCTGGGTTCCCCTATGGTAGGCACATATATATTTAGGATAGTTAGGTCTTCTTGTTAAATTAAACCCATTACCATTATGTAATACCCTTTTCTATATTTTAATCTTTGTTGGTTTGAAATCTGCTTTGTCTGAAATTAGAATTGCAACCCCTGCTTTTTTTCTGTTTTCCATTTGCTTGGTAGATTTTCCTTCACTTTTATTTGGAGCCTATGTGTATCATTACATGTGAGATAGGTCTTTTGAAGACAGCATACAATTAATTGGGTCTTGAGTTTTTATCCAGCTTGCCATTCTGCTCTGCACCTTTTAAGTAAGCCATTTAGCTCTTTTACATTCAAGATTAGTATTAATATGTGTGGATTTGATCCTGTCATTGTGCTGTTAGCTGGTTATTATGTTGACTTGTTTATCTGGTTGCTTTACAGTGACACTGCTCTATGTGTTTAAGTGTGTTTTTGTATTAACTGGCAGTGGTCTTTTCTTTCTATATTTATTGTTATTTTCAAGATCTCTTGTAAGGCAGGTCTGGTGGTAATGAATCCTCTAAACATTTGCTAATCTGAAAAGGATCTTATTTCTCCTTCATTTAGGAAGCTTAATTTGGTTGAATATGAAACTCTTGGTTGAAGATTTTTTTCTTTAAGAATGTTGAATATAGGTCCCCAATCTCTTCTGGCTTGTAGAGCTTCAGCTGGGAGGTCTGCTGTTAGCCTGATGGGATTCCCTTTGTAGGTGACCTGCCCTTTCTCTCTAGCTGTCTTTAACATTCTTTCTTTCACTTTGACCTTGGAAAATCTGACAATTATGTATCTTGGGGATGATCTTCTTGTGTAGAATCTTGCAGGAGTTTTCTGTATTTCCTGAATTTGATACTTGGCCTCTCTAGCAAAGTTGGGGAGGTTTTCATGAACGATATCCTGAAATACGTTTTCCAAGTTGTTTCCTTTCTCCTCTCTTCTTTCAGGGATGCCAGTGATTCATAGATTTGGCCTCTTTACATAATCCCATGTTTCTTGAATGTTTTGTTCATTCCTTTTTATTCTATTTTCCTTATTTTTGTCTGACTGTGTTAATTCAAAGAATCAGTCTTCAAGTTCTGAGATTCTTTCCTCAGGTTGCTTTATTCTGCTATTAATACTTGTGATTACATTGTGATATTCTTGTATTGTGTTATTTAGCTCTGTCATACCTGTCAGGTTCATTCTTATACAAGCTATTTTGTCCTTCAGCTCCTGTGTCATTTTATTGTGATTATTTCCCTTGGACTGGGTTTTTTCATCCTCCTCAATCTCAATTATCTTTGTTCCTATCCATATTCTGAATGCTATTTCTGTCATTCCTGCCAGTTCAGCTTGGTTAAGAACTCTCATGGGAGAACTCATGCATTTGTTTGTAGGACATGCACCACTCTGGCCATTTGAGTTAACGGAGTTCATGCGTTGGTTCTTTCTCATCTCTGCCTGTGGATGTTCCTTTAACTGCAGTGTAGATTGAGTACAGTCAATAGACGTTTCTGGATGTTTTCACTGGGCTGAGGCTTCGTGCAGGGTCTTTATTTGAAGCTGACTTCCTGTCTCTGGTTTCAGAGGGGGGTATGTTAATGAAGTATTTTTAGTGTTGAAGGTTTGGAGTGTGATCCAGCAGGTGGCACATAGGCTTATTGGTCAGTTGGTACTCTCTTGCTCAGTTGTGTGACTTTCCTATGTTTACTCACATTTGGAGCCTTGTTCCCTCTCAATTCTCTGAAAGTGGATTCTTCTCTCCTTTGAGTGCTGGCTGTAGATTGCAACTTGGCACTACTGGGCTTCTCATAGTAGCTCTGGGGTGATCTCAGTGTTTTGTTTTTTTCCCCAACTTGGAGGCAGCAGAGGAAGGGACCTTAGTAGTGGTTGTGACCAAGGATCATTTTCTTGTCTCCTGGGAGCTCATTCGAGAGAGATGCAGGTCAGCAGTGGCTTAGTACAATCAGCCCAGGATCAAGGGCCTGTGCTGTGGGTCCAAGCCAGGACTTCCGTGTCTGGTGCCAAGTAGTGGGGAATGTGTGGCACCTGTGGGAGATAGACTAACCTCCTCTCCTTGGGTCAACTGCAGCTTGTTGGTGGTGTGGATAAGGTACTTAGGATATTTCCTCCGTAGTCTGATGGTAGTAAGGGCTGTTCCACTACAGAGGTAGTCTCACAGAGGTTTTCAGTTGTCCTTGGAGACTCTGTCCAGGAAGTTGCCAAGTTTCTACTCGCTTGATAGCTCTGGCAGGAGGTGGCTGGAGGCCCATGCCTGGAGGACCTGCCTGGTAAGGAGATATGGGAATAGGAACCCACATAATAGTCTGGTCAATTTTCCATAGGGCTGCTGTAGTATGCTGGGGGCCTGTTTTAGTCCGTAGTCACCTTGGATTTTCTAGTACCTGGAGGTATCACTAGTGGAGGCTACAACAGCAAAGATGGCAGCCTGCTTCTCCCTCTGGGAGCTTCATCCCAGGGAGGTATGGATCTATTGCTGGCCCAAAGTCACCTGAAGGAGGTGAGTGGAGATCCTGGTTGGAAGCTCCCGCTCAGCAAGGAGGAATGGGGATTGGGGACTTGCTTAAAAAAGCAGCCTGGCCACATTTTGGTAGAGCAACTCTACTGTGCTGGGGGTCTGCTCTAGTCCCTGGTTGCCTTGGACACTCCAAAGCCCAAAGTTGGAACAGCTAAGTTGCCCAAACAGCAAGGATGACGGCCCACCCCTCCTTCTGAGAGCTTCGTCCCAGGGAGGTTAAAAATCTGTTAGCCAGAGAACACCGACAGGGGTGACTGGAGGCCTAGTTTTGGAGATCCCGCCCAATGAGTAGGAGTGGGATTGGGGACTCACTTAAAGAAGCAGTCTCGCCACATTTTGGTAGAGCAGCTGCTTTTTTGCTGGGAAATCCCTTCTGCCTCTGGCCAGCTGAGACTCTCCAAAGCCTGAAGGTTGAAATGTCTAGGTCACCCAAACAGCAACGATGGTGGCTCACCCCTCCCTCTTGGATCTCCATCCCAGGAAGGTTACAAATCTCTGTTGACTGGAGAATACCAGCAGGGGTGGCTGCAGGCCCAGTTTGGGAGGTCCCGTCCAGTGAGGAGGAGTAGGATCAGGGATCCACTTAAAGAAGCAGTCTGGCCATGTTTTGGTAGAGCAGCTGTGCTGTGCTGGGGGATTCCTTACATCCCTGGTCAGCTAAGACTCTCCAAAGCCTGCAGGCTGGAATGGCTAAGTCACCCAAACAGCAATGACTCCCCCTGCCCCCGACCCTGGGAGCTCCTTTTTAGGGAGGTGCAATGCCCCTACCAGTGGCTAGCTGGAATTCCAAGCCTTATTCTGTTAGGTGCTGTGGATGTGGGGCCTGCAGGCTGTTGCTGCTCAGCCCCCTGGGTTCAGCCTCTTTCCTAGGGGTATGTAGGGAGGTCTAACCTTCCACTTTGCCAGAGCTGCAGCTACTGTTTCTGGAAAGTCCAAGTATGTAAGACTCCAGGGTCTCCTCACATGTTTGAGTGCTCTGCCAAGGCTCCACGTAGCTCCTTCTGTTAGACTGAAGGCCCTGGTGGAGTGGGTTCATATGGAGATCTGCTGATCCGAGGGTTGCAAAGATCCGTGGGAGAAGCGTGGTTTCCTGTGGTCACACATTCACTCACCACTTCTCTGTGCAGGAGAGGTTCTCCTGGCTCTGTGTTGCTTCCAGGTGGGCCATTGTCCTATCTTGCTTTTCTTCATTCTCCACAGGTCAAGTTGTTTTCTTGATTGGTTCCAATGTGAGTACCTGAATGTTTCAGTTGAAGGTATTGTATTTACTCGCCTCTTCTTTTCCTCTATGGGCCACACATGCTAGCTGCTTCTAGTCAGCCATCCTGGCCACTTCATATCTTAGTCTATTTCTGATATTTGTTCTCTCTTCAAGCTGGTTTTTGTTTGTTTGTTTGTTTTGCCTTTTGTCTTAGTATACCTTGTAATTTTTCATTGAAACGCGGACATGATATGCTGACTGGGTAAAAAGGAACTGAGATAAGTAGGCCTTTAGTGTGAGGTTTTTAAATTTTTCTGGCTAAGACTAAGGCTGTTTTTACTGTTTTCTATAATTGTTGGTGTTAGAGACTACAATTCTTTCTGGTGCCTTCATTTTTCATTCTTCTAATGTCTTTGGGTTTCCCTAGAGACTTCTTAAATAAGGTGTGAGTTGTGCAGTTCTTTAAACTGTGATGCCCTATTATTAGACAGGAGTCCTAATTGATGTGTTGGTAAGATACAGGGTGAGGGTAAGTGCTATATAATATTATGACTAGGTCTCAGCTTTTTAGTGAACCGTGTTTCTGAACTGTGACCACAAGTGCTTCTCAGCTTCTCTCCCACCCACTACTTGAGACAGGAAGGCTAGAAGGGCTAGAGCTGGCTTTGTTTCTTCCTCCACTTCAAAGGCTAAAAGGAGCTAGAGTTGGATAGTTTCCTTCTCCATGTGAAAGGCTAGAAAAGGGTAAAGAGTTCATACCAGTTGCTGGCTCGTGAAGCTGCTTCTGCTCCCAGTGAGCTGTGATTCTCTATATTCTCCTGTCTTTCCAGTTTTTGGTGTAGTAGTTTTCTTTGTGACCTCAGTTGTCTGATGGATCTGAAAATGGTTATTGATGTTCAGTTTGTTTGGCTTTTTTCTTGTTGTGAGGATAGTAGTGATGACTTCTAAGCCCTTTACATGTCAGACTGGAAACCAGAAGTTAATCTCAGCCTTAGAATGATAACTTTAGGTTAAAGTATTGTCTCTACGCTGCTATAGAAATTTGGATCACATTAACTCCTGATGATCATTAATATATCATAATATATGTATAACCTGAAAGCAAAGTACTAAAAGTAATAAAAATAATAGAAAAACAGTTAATATTTATTGAGTAGTTTTAGCATGTGATGCCTTATATTACAGGGCATTTACATATATCACCTCAGTTAATCTTTATAATCACC
Organism: Mandrillus leucophaeus; assembly: GCF_000951045.1. Taxonomy (NCBI): domain Eukaryota; kingdom Metazoa; phylum Chordata; class Mammalia; order Primates; family Cercopithecidae; genus Mandrillus; species Mandrillus leucophaeus. The sequence goes on from NW_012109075.1 coordinate 1,235,562, forward strand.
CCAATTGGTAAATATTATCATCACCTGTTTTTTTTAATAGGTGAAGCAACTGAGGCTTAGATTGATTTAGTAGCATGCTCAAAAACATATTACTTGGGATTCTAATACAAGTGTTTAGTCTAGAACTTATATTCTTAACCACTGTGGGCTACCAATATCAATATTAAGACTGTGAAGGTAGAAAGTTGGAGAAATAGAGCTTGAAAGGGAAGGACTCCTTGTAGTTGGTTATCCTAGGCATTTGGAGTAGAGATAGGTTGAAAAGGACAAGGTTCATACCTAATTGGCAATCGTACTCCTAATTGTCTCCTCCATCTTTAAACTGCAGACAGTTCAGTTTCCCTAAAGATTTTTTTTTTTCTTTTGAGATGGAGTTTCACTCTTGTTGCCCAGGCTGGAGTGCAATGGTGCAATCTTGGCTCACCACAACCTCTGCCTCCTAGGTTCAAATGATTCTCCTGCCTCAGTCTCCCGAGTAGCTGGGTTTACAGGCATGCGCCACCATGCCCAGCTAATTTTGTATTTTTAGTAGAGAAGGAGTTTATCCATGTTGATCAGGCTGACCTTGAACTCCTGACCTCACGTGATCCACCCGCCTTGGCCTCCCAAAATGCTAGGATTGCAGGCATGAGCCACTGCGCCTGGCCCCCTAAAGATTTTTAAACAGATGTTTAGATGCCCTTTTGGAGAGTACAGTCTCCAGGGGGAAGGAGAAAAGTTGGCCTAAGGGGTGGATGTTGGGTATTCGAAAAAAGGCGTTTAAGTACTAGAAGTTACATAATTAGTTTATGGTTGCATAGCTGCTTTGAGGTTAAACCTCAGAATCAGAAGAAATATTAAAATCAATCTTCCTGATATTCTTGCCATGAGGAATAAGTCATGTGCTCTGAATGGCACAAAGTAACCACAACCACCAAATCAAATGGATTTAGAAAACACCTGTAGGTATAATGACGATATCTCAGAAGTAGACTATGAGTACAGTGGTAAATATTTCAGGTTGGAAACGCCAAGATCCAAATTTGGCTGGCAACAGGTTACTTTAGGGTTCTTAGTAAACAGATGTCTCAGTTGTGCATTCTGGGCTTTCAACCTAGTAACTACTGGCACGGGACATTTACCACCTAGGAAGGTGGGGAGGGAGGGGAAAAAAGCTGGGCTTTAAGTGTTGATATTATGTTGACTGGGTAAGGATGTCCTACAACAAACTACTTTATGAGGCGATAGCCAGGCCACAAAAAGGATCTGATTGTTGAACTTAAGCAACTCTGGCAAGACGGGCTCTCAGCAAAATTTTCAACTTGATGAGGTTTAATAGTCCCAGGGACAATAAATAGTAGGGGGATCATACAGTGAGTTCAGTATTAGGGGACTGCTCAAATTTGAGCCTTTGGTGGTTTGTCCTGGCCTCAGACAACCATCTTGAGGCTTGACTTATACACTTCAAATTCTTTGCCTAGTGTGTTACTAGAATTAAACACATCTGGAGCAGTGGGGTATGGTGATATGCTTTGGCTGTGTCTGTACTCAAATCTCATCTTGAATTTGTAGTTCCCATAATCCCCATGTGTCATGGGAGGGACCAGGTAGAGATAATTGAATCATGGGGGTGGCTTCCCCCATCCTGTTCTCACGATAGTGAGTGAGTTCTCACGAGATCTGATGGTTTTATAAGGGGCTTCTCCTTTTGCTGGGCACTCATTCTCTCTCCTGCCACCCTGTGAAGAGGTGTCTTCCTCCATGATTGTAAGTTTCCTGAAGCATCCCCAGCCATGCAGAACTGTGAGTCAATTAAGCCTCTTTTCTTGATTAATTACCCAGTCTTGGGTAGTTGTGCATAGCAGCATGAGAACAGACTACTACATATGGCAATACTGTCTGTTCATTAGGGAGTTAGTGAGCAGGAGAGAAGCAATGACAGCAGTAAGCCTAGCAGCCAGCAGCTAGGGAGAAAGAGTGCCGATAATGGAACCAAGAACCTGGAAGACTTCTGAGAGTTTATATAAGCATCCAGACTGAGGTAGAATAGCCAACAAAGTAACTTTGCAAAAGGCGTATTAGTGGAGGCTGGATGATCATCTATGTAGTGTGATGGGAAAGGTAATATAAAAGCTCTTCTGACCAAAATATAGTTCCTCTTCCCACCTACTAAAATTAGTGTTTGGCCTCTTAGGAGCCATACATTTTCCATAAGTTAAAGTATTATTTTGTGGTTGATAGTTAGCCAATTAGTGAAGATTTCTTTCTATCTGATTAGTTCATTAGCACCAGTTTTCACCAAGCAGAGCTGGAGGTTCTAAAGAAATATAATCGAGTATGAGAAAGGTTTGGGAACCTTTAGGAATTGTCTATGTTGTATGACCACTCCTTATAGTGCTGCCCAACAAGAATGTAATGAATAAATCTGCAAGCCTCTGAATTCTGGCTGCTCACATGGTAGTGAATATTATTCACATAAGCAAATTTGGTGAAGATCACAGAACTTGGGGGAACCCCACATTTTAACCTAGAGATATCTTATCCTAAAGCCGTTTGCCTTTTCATCTATACTACATTGTCTCCAGAGGGATGTTGGTGACCTGAAGACAACATTTTCTTATGCCACAATTTAAAAAATAAAAATAAAAGTCCTCTCTTGGATACAAAGAACCCTTTATAAGGCTAGATGGCAGCTTGGAAAGCACATAGGACTGTCCTGATCTATCCCAAAGAACATATACAGATTCCAAGCTGTTCTTCACCAGGAGTTATTTTCTAATTCCTATACACTCTTTAGTTTTTACTTCCTGGGGGAAAAAAGCACAACAATGAGCAGAGAAAATGAAAATTCTTAGAATTAATTGCATATGGACTTTCCCCAAAATGACATTAGAAAATGACACCTTTTGTCTTTGAATGAGTGTGTGGGCTTATTTTCCCACCCCCACCACTGTTGTGTGAAAGCGCAACAGCTCAGTTTTCATTTTCCTTTCCTCTCAAAATGCCCAGAGGGACCATATTTTTGTTTAATGACCTTCAGAACGATTCTTTAGAAATCTGAGGCTATCAGAGTTGGAAGCAATGCGAAAATAATTGAGGATTATTATTGTATGACGGCAGTGGCAGCTGGGCTGTTTCTTTTTCTCTGTGTTCAGACTTTCTTCTTCATTTTCCCAGAAACCTTATATCCCAAGGTTTAACTCAGAAGCAAATCTCATATAGGTGATAAACCTTGCCAGACATGGTATGTAATATAATTTCAGACAGACCCTTAACTATTCTTCAGGAAGACCCTAGGGAGTAAAGCAGCCTTATATCTGCATGCCCTCAATAGTATTAGTTTTATTTACTCTCTGACAATGTGTGTGGGTAGTTGTATAGAATATAAAGCAAGCTTATCTCTTAAATATTATACCTGTGAACTTAAGCACCACTTTGTGTGTTTTGTTGTCAAAACTCCTGCTAACATGAAAGAAAAAAATGTTACGGAAAAAAATGGGTACTTGCTGTCTCAGATCACTCACACACACATGTACACACACATACTTATGCACACAAATACACAAGCACTCACAGCTGGGGATTGAGAGTCAGCACAGATTCTAACTTTACGTGAATGTTTAAGATATGTGTATGGACGGCAGGGGTGAGGAGTGGTAGATGTAGATGTTGTATACACCATAGTGGGAAAGTAAAAAGTGCTCTCAACTATTGTTCACATCATCTACCTCAAAATCAATTTATTTATTGCCTTAACTGACTGACAGAATTTACATGATAAAATACTTTTATTTTTTTTTTGAGACAGAGTCTCATTCTTGTCACCCAGAATACAGTGCAATGGCATGATCTCAGCTCCCTGCAAACTCTGCCTCCTGGATTCAAGAGACTCTTCTGCCTCAGCCTCTCGAGTAGCTGGGATTACAGGCACGTGCCACCATGCCCAGCTAATTTTTGTATTTTTACTAGAGACAGGGTTTTACCATGTTGGCCAGGCTGGTCTCATACTCCTGACCTCAAGTGATCCGCCTGCCTCAGCCTCCCAAAGTGCTGGAATTAAAGGCGTGAACCACCATGCCTGGCAATATAATATTTATTACCTTGAATATTCAACACTCCCTAACAGCTATCCCCTACACCTCGACTGATGTTTGTACAGCATTTGGCTACCACTTTGGTAGAATATTTGAGGTAAATGATAGCCAGAATGGGGCAATATCTAATAAGTAGTCTGAAAAAATTCCTAAAAGTCAAAGATAATTGCCTGAATATTCTTACATACTTGGCTATTGTTATATCCTTGTCACTTTCTGGAAAAGTATTAAACATTCCTTTCTAGGGAAGTCCAATCTTGGTCGCAAGATTCCCTCACATTCCTATCAGGAGAGTAAGATAATTGGCTTCAAAACCCAAATCTTGTTGTGTGGTTGTGTATCACTGAACTCAGAAAGTAAGTGGATGATATCTCCAGGCTGTTACTATAACAAAGCGTGTCCTCACTTTACCTAGCTATGTTTCTAGAGAAGTCCTTAATTTTTTATATTCTTTCTCTCTCTACCCCTACATGGATTTCTTGATTACAAGAAGGGAGATTCTGGAGTACTAGTATTAGTTTTCATAATAAGGAGTAATTAATGAAACAATTGTAAACTTCATTGCCAATATAAAATCCTATTATGAATATTTAATAATGCCTAAGACTCCCCTAAAGTATACTGAGTGGCTAAGTGAACCATATCCTTTTAGGACTCTTAGGAAATATCCCTGTCAAATAGAAAGAACCAGGACATTATAATAATACTTAGTGACTGTTAAGGTTCTGCTATACCTCTCTTGTATTTGGGGAGCTTCTATGATATTCTATTTATTTTTTTCAGAATGTTTCTAAAGACTTCTTGCTCCTGGGGTCAGGCCTTTAAAGTGGTTTATAGTGCAATAGTTGTGATATTAGAATTGGATACAATAGGACACATTTGTGATTTTTCTTGGTCATTGACTTGACTCCTTAGTTACATATTTTGAAAACAAAAGAGAAGAATACAAAAAAGTAAAAGTACTAACTTGCCAGTACTGAGATGTAGTCCATGAACTTTTATTTTTTGCTTACTTGCAAATATTTTATCTGCAGGAATGCAAGCCAAAAATGTGGAGAAGCATAATAATACAGAAAGGAAATGCTCTTCTGATCCAAGAAGTTCAAGAGGAAGATGGAGGAAATTACACGTGTGAACTTAAATATGAAGGAAAACTTGTAAGACGAACAACTGAATTGAAAGTTACAGGTAGGAATTGGTTCTACAAAATTATGGCAAATGAGATTTTAAGTATAATTTGGTTTGGGAAGCAAGAGTTTTTTTCAGAGTCAACTTTCTGTGAATTTAGAATTGCCTGCAAATCAAACAGTTGAGAAACTTGCTATTAATGAGTTATACTGAGTAAAAGCAACATATGGAATATGAAAACAGAATTTAGAGAACAAGGGCCTAATTGCTGTGTATCTCTTCTCTGTCTTTATGAAAGGTTCGGAACTCTTCAAGGTATCATTATTACTAAACATCTCAGAAAGTGTATAGTGGAACCACTCTAGAATGTTGACTTAACCCATTTGTGGAATCTCCTTGTAGGTGAAGGCTGATTTTGGAAAGAGAGTCTGTTAGATTTTTGGAATGAAATCTTCTTAGATTGCATCCAAATTATCATTTATGCAAAATTCTCCATAAGTGAGTGATGTTATTGTGAGCTTCTAGTGATTCTTAAAGCAACTCCAAATGAAGAACATGCATATGTGTGTTTTAAATCTGAAGTACAAACAAAATGTAAACTAGTGGAAGAATAAACTTAGAATATTCTTACCTGTTAGAGAATTTTAGGAAGTAATTTTCAGAGACATAAGACAGAATCTAATACCAAAAAGATATCCCTTACAACAAATGTGATGGAACCTAAGAAACTGTATGACAAAAAAATCTACTTACTATTGCTCACGAACAAATCTTGACTAATTTACCTATTATTATGTGTGTCATGTGTATTATAATCTCACATGTGGAACCTAAAAAAAAGTTGAATGTGTTGCAAAAGAGAGTAGAAAAGTGGATAGGGACAGAGAATGGGGAATGAGGAGTGTAGGTCAAAGGGTACATACAAAGTTGCAGTAATATAGGATGAATAAGTCTAGTGATTTAATGTACGGCATGTAGTTAATAATATTGTATGCTGAGGCTGGCACAGTGGCTCATGCCTGTAATCAATCCCAGCACTTTGGGAGGCCAAGGCAGGTGGATCATCTGAGGTCAGGAGTTTGAGACCAGCCTGGCCAACATGGGGAAACCCTGTCTCTACTGAAAA
>NW_012109075.1:1241938-1332964 GCF_000951045.1 Mandrillus leucophaeus
AAAAAAAAAAAAAAAATTAGCCAGGCGTGGTGGCGTGTACCTATAATCCCACCTACTAGGGAGACTGAGACAGGAGAATTGCTTGACACAGGAGGTGGAGTTTGCAGTGAGCTGAGATCATGCCACATCACTCCAGCCTGGGCAACAGAGCAAGACTCTGTCTCAAAAATAAAAAAAAATCATATTGCATATTGAAAATTTGCTAAGAGAGTAGATTTCAGGTGCTCTTAACACAAAAATAAACATATGAGATTGATATGCTGATTTGTTTGACTGTAGTAATCAGTTTCCTATGTATATGTATAACAAACACATCTTGTTGTATACCTTAAATATAAACAATTAAGTGTGTGTGTGTATGTTTGTATGTATATGCATACATATTTCTATTGTGGATAATATCCAAGCCATGATAAACTTTGAAATTACCTAGACAGTTGCAATATTGATCGCATTAATTGACTTATGATTAATGCACTTGAGCATTACCTGTTTAACCATCTAATGCCAACATCAGCCAGTTGGTTAATTTATAACATACTCTTGCTAATGCTAGCAATACATTTTTTCTTCTATTTTATTTTTGTTTAAAAAGGTTCAAAAAGGTCTGGCTGACCTTTTTGAGATGGTGTTAAAATCAGTCAACTAACTAATACTTGCTGAGTTAAGTTCATTGCTATAACCCATATATTTAATTAGGTTTTTGATCCTTGAGATTAATTGTTTTTGTCTTTTTCAAAATTCTAAATGTTAGCACAGGGAACACAAAATATATATTTTAAATAAACTAATATATAATATACATATATGTTACTTCACTCTCTATACTAATAAATGATAGTTTTACTTCTTAGTTTGATTTTGTAGAGTGCCTTCTATGAAAGTTTAAATAATTATTTTGATTAGAATTGCACGTTCTTTCAAAATAAGCTTTCAAAATAACTACCCCCCATGAGCTTTCAAAATAACTACCATATTGGGCCAATTCCAAATAGCAAAGTTTTTCTGCTTTTGATTAGTTTCTGATTTCTTCAACATGAACTAGACTTCCCTGCCTCATTCATGGCAGAAAATTCAATCATGGGCAGTTGTACATTATTAATAAGTGACTTGACTATGCACAAAGTGTTGCAGCATCATCACTTTGGCCACAGTCACTAATCCTTATGAGAGGCTTGCAAAGCACTTCCATTTCGGATCATTTGCTGAATCTTGTAACATTATAGTATTTGGCTTGAGTTTTAAGTTGAACCAGAATAAAGTAAACACCAAACCTCCTTTTCACTCACATCAAATGGGTTCTGTTGAAAACACGTTTGCTTCTTTCATTTCATTTTAGATTCTGGAAAAGAGAGCTAGAGGTACTTATTTTGTGTATTTTATAAGATGTTAATTTACTTGTTTTAAACATTTAATATATTTGAATTACAGATCTAAAATTTTATTTGAATACCTTGCAGAGGATCTCAAAATTTAATATGAATCATGTGAAGGGACCCAGAGAGGATAAAGATGAAGATCTCTAAATACAGATACTCAGGTTTCTCCCTTAGATTCTAATTTAGTACATCAGTTAGACTAGGAATTTACCTTTTTGTCCAGGTGATTCTGTTTTACACTTTCCAAGGATCATGTTTTTGAGCGACACTAGAGAGGAGAATGGTGCTAACAAGTCAAAGTCATAGGTTTGATTATTTTGTGAGTATGTTAGTTCACCCATGCACACACACACACACACACACACACACACATGATTTTTATAGGTCCCAATTTGTTTTCTTTAAATTTCTAAGAACTGCCATGAAAATAGAGATCATGTTAACCAAGGAAAATGTGTCAAGGTGTGTGGGTAAAGCAACTTCAACTGGGGAAATCAGTCATTTATTCACTTACCACTTAAATAAATATTTACTGAGTACATGTTACATGCCAGGCAACAAGCTAGGAGCTGGAAAAGATAATTCAAAATGTGTTTATGATTATCCTTGGGTCAATGGTCATCATTCATATAAGAAAGTATCATGTTTGTGTATTTGTTCACACAGTTCAAATGTTATGCTTGATGTAGAAACAAAATGGCTACTTGGTATGGAAGTTCAAGAGGTTGCTCTGTGAAGGTTTATTCTTTTTTGGAACATTATATAACTTATACCATGCTTTGTATGCTCAATGATATGAAAACAATTAGCAAACAGATTGTCCTCTCATAATTCAAAATATAAGGTTAGGATTATTTAAAGAGTAACCATTCATATGTGTTTTGAGTTTATCTTGGGATAAGAATTTCAATATGACATTAATAGAGTTGGTTAATTACAAAATCATGTAAATAGAGGTTCTTTAAATGGTGTATTTCCCTTATGCAAATTTTAAAAGACTGTCAAATTTCTAAAGCTTATTTTCTGACTATTCTTTTTAAATGTATAATTCTGAGAAATATAACTTCAGTAAAACAAAGTTTTCAGTACCTGTTTCTTAAAGGTACATAGGTGCTATTTGCTTTAAGAAGGTCAAGAATAAAAAGATCCAGATATTCAAAACTGATAAACTAGAAGGTTATCCTTTGCTTTAATGAAATTATTTCTCCATATATGCCATAGTATTTATTTAAATAGTTAGCTTTCTTTCTGCATTAAAACAGGATTTGATTTAAATGCAACTTTTCTGGAACACTTTTATTATATAAATTGTAGCAGACTTTTGTGATATTATTGTGGAAATTTCTTTTTATTCCTTCGAAGGCTGCAGATGCATAGGGAAGGGTTTAAAAACAAATAGACGTGCACAGTAGCATGTTTAGGTCATTTGCTAATGATGCCTACAGTGACAGTTTCATTTCCCACAGCATATTTTAGGTGGCTATATGCTATTTTAAATTTTTTTTTCTTTATTTTCATGTTGAATTTGTGCGGAGGGCTAATTGAAGTGAAAAAGTAAGACAGGAGAGTTGGTTATAAGAAGGTGAGAATTGTAGTACAGGTGATAATGGAAAAAGGAGAAGAGGAGTAGGAGAGAGTGAGCAACATAATGGGATAGAGTCTCTAGGGATAAGAAGAGAAAATCTGCCTTAAGAAGGTCAAAGGCAGACATTACTTATAGGGATTCTTCAAAACGGACGCAAGAAGGAAGCCGGAACTAATTATCTGTATTTGGAAGGCAGTTCACCATTCACCTGGCAAATCATTCACAAATACATGCCTTTATGCAGCTTTTTAGATGTGAGCATTGGCTACTTAGAAGAAACCACTAACCTGTTTCCTGGTCAATATGCAAATAACACCTCTCCACCTGATTATTGTAGACAGCTCTAGAGTCCCTGGTTGGAGACTTTTCACACGTTGGGGGTAATCTCTTAACCCATTGGCATTTGAATATGATAGCAAGAGGGATTTATTCCTTGAAAATACTTCAAAGATTTGCTGCCAGATTACTATTCAGCAATAGTAGCAAAGCAATCTGGATATAAAGCTTGGGGTAAAACTGCCAACTAGGAATTGGCATCAATCTTTGGTGAATACGTTCAAATGCATGGCTTTAGCAAGTGCTTTTAATTCCACTTTGCAAAGTTTAATTGTAGTGCCTTGTTGCAGGTGTCATTTAGATTACATAGCTTGTTAGAAAAACTTTCCTCTGGTGTGGAAAATGGCAGCTCTTTACACACAGACGAAGCAATTTCACATTCAGGCTGGAAAACAGGCTTTTTGTGGTCCTAGCTCTTAGTTTATTTATCCTTCTACTGTTAATGCTGAGATTTTGCAGGGGAGGGTGAGTTTAGAAAAAAACAGTGGAACATGGCAATATGGTGGAGAGTTGGTGAAATAAATAGAAGCGGGGATTTTGACTGAGTAAAGATAATACAACAGAAGTAATCTCTAAGCCAGCAACTCTGTAATAATCATAAAAGGGGCTCCCAGAGAGCTTTTATCTATTGAGAGCTGACTGTGCAGCATACATTGCGTTTAGAGGTTTTCATTCATTTTCTCATTTAGTCCTCACAACCAACATATGAGGGTGGTTTGGGGCTCAGAAAACAATACCTCAAAATGAAGGACTTCGAAGCAAGTTTGACCTTTTCCTGCCCTCCTGTCTCTCTGTCCCATTCTCCCCACCCTCCCCCAAGGCTAGCCATAAAACTGGAATCCCTCTTCCCCAAAGGAGGTCATAGAAACCAGAACCCCTTTCCCCCAAAGCCAGTCATAAAGCCTAAAAATGTTACTCTAACTTTCTCTCCACTTCTCTGTGTGAAAACTGGCCATAAAGAAATTATTCGACCTACCTTGTTTAACTATAGGTAATAAGGTCCCCATCCCAGAGAGGGTCCTGCCCCACACCCAGAAGGAAGGAATGTGTGCTCAGAGAAGCCCAGAAGAATCTAGACAGACAGGCCTTGCCGGTTTTCCCCACTCAGCTTCTTAGCATTAGATCATAGTCTTTTTGTCAAATCATATGCCTACATAGCTGTCCATTCTTTGTTGAACCTAAGCATAAAAATGGGCATTTTTCCCTGTATCTTTGGGTCTTCATTCTAAAGGCTCCTGTGTATACAGTGTATACATGTTAGAAAAACGTATATGCTTTTCTCCAATTATTCTGCCTTTTGTGAGTTGATTTTTCGGCAAATCTTCAGAGGGCCAAGGGGAATTTTCTGGCTGGACCCCTATAGTGGTTATAAGATGTCCCCATTTATAGAGAAATAAACTAAAACTTAAGTGAAATGATATGCCCAAAGTCACATACTCAGTAAATGGCGGAACACAGATATAAACCTAGGTCTTCCCAATTCTCAGATGTAGCTTTTTAATCACCACCAGGCAAAGAACTGCATGATTTCTCTCGCCAAATATATATTGCATACCTAGAGAACAGAAACCAAAATATTGGACACAATGTCTATCATTCCACTATAATATCCTTTTTGGACATTCACAATTTGGTCTTCAATAATTCCCTATTCGAATTTATATATCCATAAAAAAAGCACACTTGGCATTTTGAACTTAGTCCTTGGCTCTTAGCACTTTAGTTAAGATCATTAGTAGTAGGGCCCATAATTGAATCTGCATGTGAGATGGTGCCAGGAAAGAAGCAAGGAAAAGTGAGGCTCCAGGAAAATTAAGAATGCATGAAAGATGATAAATTCTTGCCAAATTTTGTGTTTTGATGCCATACGGCTCTACTAGTATGATAATTTATATTGAGAAAAAATATTCCAATGATATTCATTGCAGTTATGACTATGACTTCAAGCTAGTGGAAGTGAAGCAATGGATGAATGGCTAGTTAAACAATGTTGGCTCAGTTGGTAAAGATCAATCAACACATAAATCAGTGCCTACTATGTACAGTAAGAAGTTCAGGATCCAAGTTTGTGATGTTCTGAAAGCAGACAGGTAGGGATAGAAGTGTGTTCTCCTTTGAAACCTGTGAAAAAAGAGTTATTCATTAGAATAGTGCTTCTCAGATTGTATTTTGTGGAACACTGATTCTAAGAAATGTTAAGAGAAAGATTTCCAAGAGAGAAAGAAGAGGAAAGGAGAGGAGGGAAAGGAGAGGAAGAGAGAAGAGTGGGGAAGGGAGAAGAAAGGTTCTGTAGCTATTTGTTTATCTGCAAGGTCAAAGTCATCTTTTTTGCAGGGTATCTCAGGGCATCTTACTGCTTGTAATATCTAATTTTCTCAAAGGGGGATGGGGCCTGGGTGCGGTGGCTCATGCCAGTAATCCTAGAACTTTGAGAGGCTAATGTGGGTGGATTGCTTGAGGTCAGGAGTTCAAGACTAGCCTGACCAACATGATGAAACACCCTCTCTACTAAAAATACAAAAATTAGCTGGCTGTGGTGGCGTGCACCTGTAGTCCCAGCTATTCAGGAGGCAGAGGCAGGAGAAACACTTGAACTCGGGAGGTGGAGGTTACAGTGAACTGAGATCAGGCCACTGCACTCTAGCCTGAGTGACAGAGCAAGACTCCATCTCAAAACAAAAACAAAAACAAAAACAAAAACAAACAAACAAACAAAAAAAACGGTGGGGGGGATGGTATATATTTTTAGGACATTTCCTAAACTTTTATGAATACATAATATTCCCAGGCTCCAAAGCATCTGAGGATGTTAAGTCTCCACAGAACAAACTTTAGGAAAGCTAAGTGAATAGTTGAGTGAGTACCTGGCTCTATTGGCCTCCTACTAATGCCTATAACATCAACAGTTGAAATAAAATACTTATTTGGCATTTAGGTTATGATTATTATCACTTATTTTTTTCCATTGTTTATTTTTTCAACCATCCTTTAAGTTCCTTAAGTGAATGGATTTGTTGACTAATTAATTTCTACATCTCTAAGTGCTGAGCATATGGTAGGTATTCAAAAATTATTTGTAGCTTGGTTTGGTTGAGTGCTTATTTGATTGGTGAGTGTTTTGATTGGGTACAAATAAGACAACTTTGTGTTTGTAGAGCACCTTATAATTTCAAAGCACTTTCACTTCTGGGATCTCATTCTGTTATAAGAACTTTATGGAACTGTCAGCAAATAGAGTATTATTATTATTAATCTTGGCTCTGAGAGTTTAAAACAATGACCCTAGGATATAAGCTGGTGAATTACACAACTAGGACTAGAATCCCCATCTTATAAGTCCTAGTTACACTTTTCCTACTCTGCCCCACTGTTACTCTGTTTGCTGTCCCTTAATCCTGGGTACTAGGCCAGAAGAAGAGATGCAACTCAAGGAGAATTCCAAAGTTGGTAACTCCAGAGTTCAGGCCTAAGAATCTCTGAAATAACCTTTTATTTAAAATGTTCATATACCAGTCCATTGTTTTGTCTTTTGGAATAACTATTTCTGATTCTAAAAGGAAAACCATTTACTACTGATGTCTAAAACCAAATCAGCAGAAGTAGCCGCTAACAATACTCAAATGCAGCTGGGCACGGTGGCTCACGCTTGTAATCCCACCACTTTGGGAGACCGAGGCAGACGGATCATCTGAGGTTGGGAGTTCGAGACCAGCTTGACCAACATGGAGAAACCCCATCTCTACTAAGAAAAATATAAAACTAGCTGGGCGTGGTGGTGAATGCCTGTAGTTCCAGCTACTTGGGAGGTTGAGGCAGGAGAATTGCTTGAATCTGGGAGGTGGAGGTTGTGGTGACCTGAGATCATGCCATTGCACTCCAGCCTGGGCAACAAGAGAGAAACTCCAACTCAAAAAAGCCAAACCAAAACAAAACAAAACAAAAATAAGACTCAAATGTTCCCAGCAGTCAGACAGGTCATGTCCACAGTGTGAGGTGGACCAGGTGTGTGAAGCAACAACTGAAGGAAAAATTGGAGAGTACTACCTGTACTGACTCAACCCTAGCTGATTGCTGCCATGTGAGATTGAGAATCCAATATTGCTAGGCCCTCTGATTTATAAGAGACACCAGAAGTCTGGATTTTTGTGTGGAAATCCCTAAATTGTAAAGCACTCTGTAGACCAAATAAAACAGCCTGTATGCTAAATTCAGCTTGGGGACTGCATGTTTGTGGCTTTTGCCTTTAAAGATTTGGTTCAGTAGGACTTTTAAACAAGCGACCGACTGTGTGACTGACTCAGACTCTGTTCCACTATTTCCATCTCTAGCAGTGAGTGGAAAAAAATTTAAAGAAAGAAAACCTGAAGTGGCCTGGAGAGCAGTTAAAAGACAAACTGGGAACAGTATTCAGAAGCCATCCTAATCACACCATCCAGTAGACTAGTTGATCCAACAAGAGTGAAGGGGGCACAATTTATGGATGTAATACTATTGGAGGGGTATTGACAAATGGATCACCTTAGAAAAGTGAGTGATTTAGATGATGAAGCAAGTTGGTCTCCAAGTGTTACAGATAAAGGAAGAGCTGTGGGGATAAAGCACCTGCCTTAAAGCTGCCCTGAAGCGGTGTGATGTGAAGCACTGAAGGGAACAAATCATCGGTATATGTTCTCTCTCCTCCATGTTCACTATGAGTAGGCCGTTAACATGATCTGAATGTATGTGTCCTGATTATCACATGAACATGTACCTCATTTGTACCTTTTGTGTGACCTAATAAGGAACAACCACAGCAGTCAATAGTTCTTGGCTGCATTAAGGGAACATTCACATGACTGACTATGCATTTCATAATGGACTGTTCTTTTGTACAGTGCAGAGATCTCATGACCAAAACCAGCTTGCAGCAGTTTCTCTGCCTTTCCTCCTAGGCTTTATTCTCCCTTTCTGGATGACCCTGACCTTTCCTAGCCTACCCAGCCCACCCTGGATGACATCTTTGTCTCTTATCTGCCTCTTTTAAATGTTTCAATGGCCTGTTTTCTCTGTAGCTCATCTCCTCAGATCCTTGCTTTCTCCTGGGGTTAATCTAATATCTCAATGAGCTAAAAAATTCATGACTGATAAAGACCGAAAATGTTTCTCTTCTCAGCTAACATATTTGCAGTTTAGTAGATATTTCAGTTCTGTAACTCATAGGCATAACTAATGGTGGGAATTTCTGGGGACTTTGCAGGGCCTGTGGGGGGCCTTTCCAGAGTGTCACAATCTACCCTGCAGGTGGCTGCTTATTCCTTCTGGAAACAAGATCAACAATATTCATGACCTTGGGGAACTAGAAGAATAAAAATCCTACCGAGGATCACTGAAAAAAAAGGGCCTTGGATGTTGGTCCATAGAGTGACTTTTTTCCTTCTTCTGCATTTTTATTTTGTCTCTCCTTTCTTTCCCTTATTTCCTTCAACCTATGACACAGGGCTGTCTGTTAACCCTGTTGATGACAGCCATGAAGAGATTGCCAGTCTTTGTCCCAGGAAAGTTTTTGTGTCATGTTTCTATGCCCTACAGGGAGATGAACAAACACTATTAACTTTCCCATAAGAAGAAAGATAGTCTTATTTTTCTGGAGAGTCAGGAACTGCGAGAGCATTTATTCCTGTGGGCTTATTTTCCAAGCAACTTTGCAGGAGACCAGTTTGGATAGCTGGGGGTGAACAAGTTAGAGCACATGACAGCAGTATATGGCAAATGTGTGCAATCCAGGCCAGTTCTACTCCAACGGCTCTCGTCCATCACCTGAGGTGACCATTGACCCCTTGGCTGCCTTCTCTGACATCAAGTTAGTGCTGGGGGAAGGGATTCTCGGGAAGGGGTTACACTGTGACTCCTAGCTATGTAGTTCCCTGAGATCCGTGGGAACAGATTTTCCTAGGTCCATTATGTGTATTTGTGGGAGTCTCAGCTACCTTGTTCTCTCCCAACCTGAAAGCAGTGGTTTGAGCAAGCTGAGAATATTCTCTCAAGGCACCCTTCTGTAGAAATGAAAACTAGGAGCTTGGTGCAGAGGGAGACCAGCCATGAACTAGATCCAATAGAGTAGAGCAGATACTCAGAGAACTGTCATTCATTAGGTCAAGGATTATACTTTATAATCAGTCAAAGCTTCTAACAATCTCAAAAGGCTGGTGATTATTTCCTATATTTTATAAGGGAAGAAATGAACAGTCAGAGAAGCTAAGTTACTTGTTATGATCACACACCATAGTAAGTGATGGAGCTAGGATTTGAATCCACGTTTATTTCAAAACATTACTCTTAAAGCACCCTGTTACAATTACCTGAATGGCTCCTGCACACAACAGTGCTCAATATATGTCACTAGTTCTATTCCTTCCTGCTTGCCTGCCTGCTTCATGCTTTCTCCACTCCTCTTTGCTACTACATGTTTTACACTTCTGTAATTTCCTCATGAAGCCATCACAGACTAACCTCATCTTATAGTCACCTATTTTTTCTCTGAAATCCCTCAATAATTTTGCAGAAGTTTTCACCACATTGTCTGATACTAATTTATAGTAATAATTTATAAGAGATCTTCTTTGTGTAGATCTTGTAACACCAATTACATTAGGGCTCTTCAAGATCTGCTGCTCCCTATACAAAGGTTTGCCTTAATATTAAGATACAACATAAAATTATGAAACTAGGAGCTAGGCTCTGTGTTTCATATATATCATCTCATTTGATCAGCTCAGAATCCTGTAAGGTATGTCATTTTCATTTTAGCCCTGCTTTATAGATGTGGAAATTGAAATTTGGGGAATCTAAGTAATTTTTCTCAATCTTCTATAGCAACTAAATGACGATGGTGGAATAAAGCCTCAGGTGGTTGTTTTTCCAAAGCCTGAGCCCCTCCCACTGGTAAATGCTTATAGAATTATCTGCTGTACACATTACCATGATATGGTTTGACTGGAACAACTTTTTGTTATTGGTTTTTGTTTTGTTTTGTTTGAGATGGAGTGTCGCTCTGTCACCAGGCTGGAGTGCAGTGGTGCAATCTCGGCTCACTGCAACCTCCGCCTCCCGGGTTCAAAAAACTCTCCTGCCTCAGCCTCCCGAGTAGCTGGGACTACAGGCGTGCACCACCAGGCCCAGCTAATTTTTGTATTTTTAGTAAAGACGGGGTATCACCATGTTAACCAGGATGGTCTCGATCTCTTGACCTCATGATCCTTCCGCCTTGGCCTCCCAAAGTGCTGGGATTACAGGCATGAGCCACTGCGCCTAGCCGATCTTAGTTATTTCTTGTCTTTTGCCATGCTCATGGATAGGAAGAATCAATATCGTGAGAATGGCCATACTGCCCAAAGTAATTTATAGATTCAATGCTATTCCCATCAAGCTACCACTGACTTTATTCAAAGAACTGGAAAAAAAAAAAAACTAATTTAAACTTCATATGGAACCATAAAAGAGCCTGCATAGCCAACACAATCCTGGTCAAGAAGAACAAAGCTAGAGGCATCATGCTACCTGACTTCAAACTCTACTACGAGGCTACAGTAACCAAAACAGCATGGTACTGGTACCAAAACAGATATATAGACCAATGGAACAGAACAGTGGCCTCAGAAATAACACCACACATCTACAATCATCTGATCATTGACAAACCTGACACAAACAAGCAATGGGGAAAAGCTTCCCTATTTAATAAATAGTGTTGGGAAAACTGGCTAGCCACATGCAGAAAACTGAAACTGGACTCCTTCCTTATACCTTATACAAAAATCAACTCAAGATGGATCAAAGAGTTAAACGTGAGACCTAGGATCATAAAAATCCTAGAAGCAAACGTGGGTAACACCATTCAGGACATAGGCATGGGCAAAGACATCATGTCTAAAACACCAAAAGCAATGGCAACAAAAGCCAAAATAGACAAATGGAATCTAATTAAACTAAAGAGCTTCTGCACAGCAAAAGAAGCTATCATCAGAGTGAACGGGCAACCTACAGAATGGGAGAAATTTTTTGCAATCTATCCATCTGGCAAAGGGCTAATATCCAGAATCTACAAAGAACTTAAACAACTGTACAAGAAAAAAACAACCCCATCAAAAAGTGGGCAAAGGATATGAACAGACATTTCTTAACAGAAGACATTTATGCAGCCAACAGACATATGAAGAAATGTTCATCATCACTGGTCAATAGAGAAATGCAAATCAAAACCAAAATGAGATACCATTTCATGCCAGTTAGAATGGTGATCATTAAAAAGTCAGGAAACAACAGATGCTGGAGAGGATGCAGAGAAATAGGAATGCTTTTACACTCTTGGTGGGAGTGTAAATTAGTCCAACCATTGTGGAAGACAGTGTGGCGATTCCTCAAGGATCTAGAACTAGAAATACCATTTGACCCAGCAATCCGGTTACTGAGTATATACCCAAAAGATTTTAAATCATTCTACTATAAAGACACATGCACACATATGTTTATTGCAGCACTATTCACAATAGCAAAGACTTGGAACTAACCCAAATGTCCATCAATAATAGACTGGATAAAGAAAATGTGGCACATATACACCATGGAATACTATGCAGCCATTAAAAAGGATGAGTTCATATCCTTTGCAGGGACATGGATGAAGCTGGAAACCATCATTCTCAGCAAACTATCACAAGAATAGAAAACCAAACACCACATGTTCTCACTCACAAGTGGGAGGTGAACAATGAGAGCACATGGACATAGGGAGTGGGACATCACACACCAGTGCCTTTTGGGGGGTGGGGGGGCTAGGGGAGGGATAGCATTAGGAGAAATACCTAACGTAGGTGACGGGTTGATGGGTGCAGCAAACTACCATGCCACCTGTATACCTATGTAACAAAACTGCACGTTCTGCACATGTACCCCAGAACTTAAAGTGTAATAATAAAAAATACACTTAGTATGATGATTGAGAAATAGTAGGTACTCAATAAATCATTGCAGTCATGCATATATAATGATATTTTTGTCAATGATGAACTGTATGTAAAACAGTGGTCCCATAAGATTATAATACTGTATTTTTACTGTACCTTTTCTATGTTTAGTTATATTTAGATACACAAATCCTTACCATTGTGTTACAATTGTCTACAGTATTCAGTACACTAACATGCTGTACAGGTTTGTAGCCTAGGAGCAATAGGTTATATCATATAGCCTAATTGTGTAGTAGGTTATACCATCTAGGTTTGGTAAAGATATCTATGATATTTATACCATGATGAAATCACCTAATGACACATTTCTCAGAATGTATTCCCATTATTAAGCAATTTATGACTATATTATAATTAGTATTATTATCATCATCATTATTATTACTGGAAAGCTTGCAAAGGTGAGTTCATGGCCATTTCATGACAAGAAAGCAATCTGACAAATGGTCTAAGACCAATTGCTGTTTTTAATAGGGTGTTTCATTTACAGAGCTTGAATGGAAAAAAAAATAGAAAATTAACCGGGGGGCTATTAAAAAGCAAAGAACCATATAAAAAGGTGTTAATATTTCAGGCAGAACTGTTTTATTCAAGGAGATGCAATCATGTGGAATAATTTGTCAATTAAAGTGGTCAGGACAAATATTGTTGTCTATATAAATGAGTTTTTCCAGGCAGCAAGACATTTAAGGGATGTGTGAGCCAAAAGCAAAAGCTGCTAAGACAAAGCTGAGGTGGAAATGAGTAGAGAGGACAGGCATGTTGAGGAAACTGGACTTTTCCTGTCTAGCATTTCCTTATGTCATTATGATTAATCCCTGGTGGTTTATAAAGGCAGTTAAATGGCCTCCTTTGGCTGTCAAATAGGAAAATAATTTATCAGTTCAAGTCCATAAATCATTTCTTGGTACTGGAAGTACTTTATGTAGTTAGAAATGTCTCCATGATTTGGCACTGGGCTCCAGTGGGGATCCTGAAGAGCAACTGGCAACCACCAGATGCAGAGGCCTAAGTGATGAGCCTCATGGGCATGGGTCTGCAGGGAAAGAAGATTGGTTCCTTTCTGGGGTATGTTGCCTTGATCCTCTCTGCCTGGCCTGGAGGAATAACCACTTGTGTGTCTGTCATATAGCAGTGACTTAGTATGTTTGTCGAATGAATGAATTTACATATTTTGTGTGTTTTGAGTCCTTTGCATTGGAGCTCATCTTATAGTGTCTGATAACTCTCTCTCTAGCTATATTCTGGGAAAATGAGATAGAAAGGCAGTAATAATGATGTTTTGAAGCTATTGGATCAACACCCTAGTTGTTTGCTTAATGTTGATAGTCAAGACATCATAGTCTCACCATAAATTGTAGCATAATAGTTGAATGAGACATCATTGTGCTGTAATTTTTTATAAGAGGCATTTTAAATCATAGTTTAATTACCCAATCACCCTTGCTCCTAAAATCAACATTTTTTGATATCGTTATCCTTACATTTTGTGCTAGTAAAATTATCTTCATGATGCTATTTAATTTACCTCCTGGCGAGCATATAAGGTGAAAGGTAAAAAGGACATTTTGGGACAAGCGAAAAATATCTAATGAAGTGGTTATTCACCCTCACTCCACATGTAATACATTTGATTTTCTTTTAACATTAATCAAATACTCATTGTTCTGGGTAAATAGATGAACTAAAAAAGTATGATGTCTGTCCTGAGTGAGCTTGAAGTCTAATGAGAGGGGGGAGAATAGACAGAGATTAAGTGAATAAACATATGGATACATGTATAATTATATATTATAATATATCATTATAAGGAAAATAATGAAGACTAATTGAGATTGGGGATGGTCTACTTGAAGCAAAATAAAATTGAGACTGGACCCTGATGGTTAAGAAAAAGCCATCTAGATGAAGAGTGGGTGAAAAATATTTTAGAGGGAACAGCGTGTGTCAGCTGTAAAAGAAAGATGATGGTGGCTTGGGTCAGAAGAGTAGTAATAAAGGTAGAAAAAAGTAGACAGATTTAAGAAGCATTATAGAGACAGAATGACTATACTTTCTCATGATGATTCCTAGGTTTTTGGTTTTAGTAATAGGGTAGACAATAGTGCTATTTCCTGAAATGAGGAAGACTGAGGGAGGTCAGATTTTGTGAGGGGTTACAAAAGTTCTGTATTGGCCATGTTTTAGAGATACTTATATACTTTAGAGGGGATGTAGAATAGACAGTTAAATATATGAGTCTGGCATTCAGGGATAAGTTTGGACTAGATATATAAATTTTGGAGCTGTCTGTATGGTATATAGGATGAGCTGCAATAAAGTACTAAATTGTGTGGGGCAATTGATGATTGGTATAGGAGATCAATGCAAACTGCAGCTCCTAGGCCCTGTTACATATTTTCTCTAGAATCATCAGCGTATAAGAAAGCTACTTGTCATGATTTTTTCAAACCTCATCAAATTGTTAAATATTAAGCGTGATAATTGTACCTGTATTTTTTCTACTATATGGGGATGATATCTTATATTTAGCTGACATTTGAATCCTTCAGAGCTAGAAGAATATAACTAATGCCACACTAAATACAGTCACTATTTATGATATGTGCTGGGTACCATATTAATCATTTTACACTTTACTGAATAGTGCAGGCCCCAATTTATAGATAAAGGAACTCAAACTTGAGAAGTTACACAACTTGCCCAAGGCAACAAAGCAAGTGATTGGTGGTCTTTTCCCCATTCCAGTTCCACACATTAGGAAAAGTGTCTCTACATTTCCTTTTGGATTCTTCCCATTTCCAAAGTCTCTTACAACCCAAGGAACAGAAAGAAAATATTGAGATGTGCACATTTGCTGCTAGATCTCCTTGCTATTGAATAAAAGCCTGTCTGTAAATGTCTACTGTACATGCACAGCCAGCTGTTGGGATACCCATCACTTGTTGACTGCCTGCCTGAACTAGCAACTGTCTTCACACCCTCTGGATACCATTCTGAATTCTTAGTCGGAGGTCTACCACCAATAGAAGGGCAACTCCCTATGTGTGGTACAATGAAAGGAGCAGAAAGCCTGGTACGTAGTTGGCTCTCAATAAATGATAGCTAATATTATTATAATTTTCTTTATCTTATGCAATGATGACTTCTCAAAATCCCTATGAAATATGTATTATTATCTTACTGGTGAGGAAATCAAGACTCAGCAAGGTTAAGTAACTTGCCCGGGTCACACAGTTAATGAGGAAATTAGTTGAGATTTGAAGGCCAAACTCTGATTCTGAAACTTAAGATTCATGCATTTCTCAAGTTTAGTGGCTGAGTGAAGCCGGGGGTGTCATTGGAGAATATCAAGAGATAACGTTAGATAGAGAAAGTAGACCTAATTACTGGAGGGCCTTGAATGTCAGGAAGAATAATTCGTATTCTTAGCCTATTTTGGTATTTGTGCCACAAAGGAGCTATGATTTTTCCTCACTGATAAAGAAGTTCGAGTTTTTGGACATCAGGTACCTTTTTCCAAGCTGAAGGCCCTAACAGCTGTGAGTAACACCTGCTCTTTGCACCTGTACAAACTCAGAGACTGACCTTCTCTAGTGCTGATTTGCATAACATTGTTTCTCTTATTTTCTCATTTTAACTCGACTCAGTGAAGATCTTCTGAGTATCTTTTCTCTGCCAAGGCACTATGCTAGTTGCTGCTTCACTGGTTGTTGGGAGCATGCGGTTAAATGTAATCACACCAACTGACCTGCATAGATTTGTGGGGTGGAAAAGGCTGGGAAGAAAGATACTTGAGAAACAGCCAATGTCATTTTTTGGAACCTCTGCAAGAGAAAGCGTAAGTTTATCCTGTCCTATTAACCAAATAATCTCTAATTATTGGAGATGTCTTTTCAAATTAATTAGTTAATTTCTACTTGCTGGGAATTCTAGTTACACAGACTTTTGATTTAGCCAGTAATATTTTCAAACTATAAGTAGCTTAAAACGTGGATTAGAACTAGAAGGGACTTTGAACAACATACAGTCTGATTCCCCTCATTCTGTAGATGAGGTAGCAGAAGCCTAGAGAGATTAATTTATTGCCCCAAAGACACAGCTTGGCAGTAGCTAAGTTGATACGTTTTCCGATACAATGGCGCTTTCTGCCACTTTCTAACACTCCACAGTGTCTTTCTGACTTTCCTGAGCCTTGCCTAGGAGGCTTTTTTATGCCAAATTTAATCAGTGTTCCATTTTAATTGAAATATTTAAGTCAAATTAATGTAAAGCCTTCAGAGAGTTCTGCTAATCTGGTTTATAAAAGTCACTTAGGCAAAACTGTGAAAGTATATAGGATTTCTGACATTTTCCAGAAGCCATTAGCTTATGTTCTTCAATAACTCTTAGAACATATGCCAAAGGAGGACAATTTTCCAACTAACCTTGGCACACTCCATATGTATTACTTTTAGGTTGGTTCATGAATCAGTTTTCTAATTCAAAGATGTTTTGATCCTCAAAACATGCACTCTTCCTTAATGATTGTAAGCATTGCAATATTACCCCACAAACTAGTTTATGAATATTAAAGTTTATTAGTAGGGAGATACTAGGAAGCAGAACTGAGAAAATAACTCCAGCAGTCTCCCTTGCTTGAAAAGAAATACGATGGAATGAAAAGGGCACAGGTTTTAAAGTCAGAAAGACATGGTTTCAAATTCTTTTCATACCATTTACTCCCTGTATGACCTTGGGGAGATTATTGAACCCCTTTGAGCCTCTACTTCCTCATCTGTTTGTATATCTTTGCTTACAGAGTTGTTGGGAGAATTTGAGATGACAGAGTAGATGATAGCTATTTCCTCTTTGCTATTGTCATTATGACTATTATTTACTGTTCCTACTACTAGTACTATTAGAACTACTGCTATTAAAAAAAGAAGATGCTTTGTACTACTACTACCACCATTAATCTACTTTGTAGCCTGCAAAAAAGTGAGAATCAGCTGAAGAGCAGAAAAAATTTAAGACACAGTAAGACAACGATAGAACAAAACAGCCTTTTTTAAAAAAACAATTTCTATTAACACATTGCCAGCCAGAAAGCTCAAACAACCTACTGAATAAAGATAGTACATTAGTGGAGTTATAGAAAATATATTTTTATAAATGAAATTGTTAAGAGAATAACCCTTTCATTAAACCAGTCTGTGTATTCCATCAGGACAGGAATCATATCTATTTTGCCCTTTTGTATTCCTATCACTTTAGTAAGGTCTTGACATAGAGTTGGAGATGAAAGAATATTTGTTGAATGAACAAATAAAATCCTTAAAGGTAAAAATAAGTATTATTCAGCTGCTATTGTTTCTTCATTAGTGTATTCATTAACCTATTGAAAAATATCTGGGCTCCTATTATATAAGCTTTGTGTTAAGCCCTGGGAATACAGTGGTAAGGAAAATCACATACAGTTCTTGTCTTTAAGAGCTTAATATCTAGTGGAGAAGACAGCCCTTAAACCATCACAAAGATAAATATGAAGTTTTAATTGTAAAATTGCTATGGAAGAAAGAGATGCATGGACTAAAATAACATGTGCTGGGGGAATTTGACCTAATCAGGGAGATCAGGAAAGGCTTCTTAGAGGAAGTAAATCTTAAGCAGAGATATAAAGAGTAAGTGAGCATTAACTAGGAAAGATGGGGAAGGAGAGGCTTTTGGGACAAAAGTATCGGCATGTGCAAGCGTGCCCTATAGAGGGATCATGATGAATACCAGGAGCTAAAATAAGGCCAACTACAGCTGGCTGTAGTGAAGTGAGGAAGGAGGAAACTAGAATAAGCTTAGGCTAGAGGGATAGGTAGGGGACAGACAGTGCAGAGCCTCTATGCTATATTCAAGATTTTCTCTTCATCTTAACAGTAAGAGGAAGACATAAAAGTGATTTTAAGGAAGAGTGTGGGTGTGACATCATCAAATAGTTTCAGTGTGGAGAATGAATTGAAGAGAAGCCTGAATGGATACACTTGCACTAGTTCAGGCTAGAGGTGATAGTAACTTGGACTAGGGTGGAAGTTGTGACTATAGAGAAAAGTAGATGCATTTTAGGGCTAGTTAGAAGGTAAAATCAACAAGATTTGGTGATGGCTTCGATATGGAGTATCAGATAAATAGATGAGTGTCTCTTAAGTGATGATTAGGTTTCTTGCTTGTCTAATTGGATGGATTGTGGTACCTTTTAGTGACATGTCTAGGTATGACAAGGTTCATTCAATCACAAATTTGTATATGTGCTACTATGTTTCAGGTACCATGTTAGGTGTTGGAAATTCAGCAGTTTCTAAATTATGGTTCTTATCCACAAGAAGCCCACAATCTAGTAGGAAAGGGAGTACAGAAAATCAAGTAGTTACAGTGCAACAATAAGCTAGCTTGATAGAGGAATGCCAAGAGTGCTATGGAAGCCCAGAGGAGGAGAATCACCTAGCAAATGGGCAGAGTTACAGAACTGTGGGGGGAAGCCAAGAAAGTGGAGTTGGGTTATTTTGGACTTGGTATGCACTAATTTGTCTGACCTGTTCACTGGACATTAAATTTTGAAAGAGAAAGCCTCCTTTTTTTCCTTCCTCATCTCCTGCTTAGTGTAATAAGCAACCTGGTTGTATATTCCATGACTGAGCGTCAAGAGAAATTCCTGATGTCACTGGCTGATTTCAAAATCTTTGCAGAACTATTCATATGTTCCTCTCCCTTTACAAGATATAATAGGCTTCAGAAAAGTGGTGTGTAAATCATATTGGAGTAAATTAAATCCTACTTTAAATTAACTGAGTCATTTGCTATCTACTTCTGGAAAAAAAAAACAGCATTCTCTAATTTTTTCCCATATATTTCCATTTAATTCTTCAAGTTTCTTTAAGGCAATACGGGATCCAGTTTCAGCTTTCTGAATATGGCTAGCCAGTTTTCTTTAAGGCAGTGACCATTTTTTAATTGTTTTATTTATATAACTTCTAAATATATTTTACACATACTTTATTTTAAATCAACTTTATTGAAGTATAATTTACATTCAATAAAAATGTACCTATTAATGAGTTTTGACATATAATATGTACCCTAAAAATACATGTAACCCTAAAAAATTGCAGTAAATCTCCTTCACCCCAGTCCCAGGCAACCACCTATCTGCTTTTTGACACTAAATTTGTCTTGGTGGGGCTCACATTTAATGGCCTCCAGTGAATATTGTTGTGAGCACTTATTAGGGAAAAACCACTTTCTTTTATTTTAATTAGAATTCTTATATCCCAACCTTAATGCATAAAGAAAATACTGATCTTATCATGCTTGTTTTAGTATGCTTTTTGGGGTTGTTTTGGTGGTGGTTTCATAGAATTCTTGAAAAGATAATCTGTGGGGACTACAAAATTATGGGCCTTGATTTACAGGCAGTCAGTCATTTCCTCACTAACTATGTTACCATTATGTATTGATACTCTCTCTCTCTCTTTTTTAAAAAAACTGTCAATTTTATTTAACTTTCATAGGTCAGTGATAGTTTATTGGAATGGGCTTAGGATTTGCCATGTAGACCAGAGTTCAGACTTTAAGGAACAACCAGGAGGCTGGAGTGGTTGGGGCAGAGAGAGTAGTGGAGAGAAAATTAGGAGATGAGGTCAGAAAGATGGTGACGGTGGGAGATCAGATCATGTAGGACTATGTAGCCCATTGTAAGGAGTTTGGCTTTCACTCTTAGATGGAAAACCACTGAAGGGTTTTGAGCAGAGGCTTGGCATGGCCAGGTTTATTTTACAAGGAGAACTCTGGATATTGGATAGAACATAGACTGAAGGGGGCAAGGACTGGAGCAGGGAGAGCAATTAGGAAGCTATTGCTATAGTCCAGAGGGTTTAAGCCATAAGAATTAAAAGTTGTAGAGTTCCAATTATATTTTGAAGGTAGAACCAACAAGTTTTCTGATATATTGAACATGGGGTACTGGAATAAGTAATAAGTCACAGACAAATCCAGATTTTTTGGCCTACATAACTAGAAGGGTAGAGTTGTTGATTAATGAGATGGGGAAGACAGAATCAGGAGTTTGGTTTTGGACACTTGAGATGTCTCTTAGACATCTAAGGGGAAATGTTGGATGGGTAGTTAGATATGTGAGTTCAAGGGAGAAGTCCACCATGGAGAAATAAATTTGGGAGCGAACAGCATGTAAGTTGTAAGTAAATCTATGATATCACTGAAGAATGTAGATAGAATAGGTTCAAGTTCTGAGCTGTGGGTACATGCCAGCATTAGAGGCTGGGGAGATAAGAGGGAAACAGTAAGGAAGATTGAGGAGGAGTATTCTATCAGGTAAGGGGGAAAACTAATAGGAAGTAAGTAAAGATAGTGCTATCAAGAGGATGGGAGTAAAGGACTGTGTTGAAGTGGTTGATTGGTCATGTTATTTAGAAACATGGTAGTTGCTAGTTGACAGGATCTTGATCTGACAGGATCAAATCTGGGTTCCTTTCATTATACCGCATTGCTTGTTCAGGTTCTTGTCCTTAAGAGTATCTCTTCACTCCTTTACATAGAATTTACTAACAGCCTGTTGTGCGCCAGGCATCATCCTAGATACTAAAACCCAAAGATAAATAAGATATGGTCTCTGCCTTTAGGGGATCCATGGTTTAGTAGAAAAATGAGATGCATTAACAATGATAATATAGCATGTATAGTGCTATAGTAGAGACGTACAAAATATTATGGGAACCCAGAACTCATCTTGGGTGTAGGTAGGAGGTGGTGGGAGATGGCTGGATAGGGATTTCAGTGATAAGTAAAGGTTCACTAAACAAAAGTGTAACTTATCCAGAAATACTCACAGAGTTGAAACATCTGAACATTATCTTGAAAGGTGGGTTATAATTTATCAAGTGGACAAGTTGAAGAAGGACTAGAGAGAAAGTCAAGGGCCAGATAATAATTCAGGGTCTTCTGTATTGAAGGAGTTGATGGTGACAAATTGGGAAGGGGGAAGATAAAAAAAAGGAGTGAAGCAAATAACTTCTTTGTTTTCTGCTTGGGTGATTGTGTTAGTAGTTATGCCAAAGTCTCCTAGGTTATCAAAGTTCCAGTATTGAGTCTGTCAGAAGGAGTACAGGTCTCTTCCTCAAATTGGTTTTGAGTTGAGTGTCGTAACACTAGACAGATGATTACTGAATAACTGGGTGCCTCACTTACACTTGATGGAGATAGATTTTCTTTTAAGTGAACCAAGTTCATGGAATTTCACTTTTCTAATAGGAACATTTCTCTTTTGCTAAGGCAAAAATGGGTCAAGTGCTGCGACACATGGCTCTGAAGGGCCATCGGATGAGATCCACAGCTGGGCCCTTAGCCTCTCATAAAGGCCATTTCTGCCTATTTAAAGCCTCCTCTAGGCTTGATCAAAATCAAAACCATTTCAAAATGTAATAAATTATTACATTTTGTGCTGAATTGCTATTTCTCAAAATCTCTTACATAGAACAGGATGTTTGAGAATTGAGTTTGTTGGAAGTTTTGTAAAACATTTTGTGCTTTTTAAAACAGAAATGAAAATATTACAGAACAGATATATGAGAGATATATCTTTTTAATGACAAAAGTCCTTTGTACTGTCTTTAAATACTTGTTTACTGTTAATCAACTATTTGAGAGAAAGGCAGGGGAAGCAAGAGTGAAATTTCAGTGTGAAATTTGTGTTTCACAATTTGTCTCACAAACTGAATTGTAATGTTTTTTAATCAATCATAATGGATTTGTAGCATTTATGAAATGATCACAAAAGTCATCAGGAATATGAGAACCGATTCTCAAAGTTTTTATTTTGTTCAGAGTTAAGTTTTTTTGTTTTGTTAAGAATTATTGATGAAGTCTCTTAGCTTTATTAAGGAAGTGAAAAGAAAATCTATGTCAGTCTTTGTTTTTGAATATGTAATACCTACACCCAGTAGAAGATCCAAACAATAAAAATGTGTACATTAAAAAAATCTCCTTTCTGCCTCCAACCCCTTACATAGATATAATCATTTTTACCAGTGTCATGGATATACTTACATAAATATTCTGTTGGATGTAATACTGATTCTAAAAGTGTAGCCCAAGGACTCCTAGGGCCTCAAAGATCTTTTCATGGGTTCTACAAGTTCAAAGCTATTTTCATGATAATACAATTGACCCTCGAAAAACACAAGTTTGAACTGCACAGGTCCAGCTACAGATGGATTTTTTTCAACCAAACATGAATAGAAAATATAGTATTAGTGGGATATGAAACCCACTTATATGGAGCACTGACTTTTCTAATAAGCTGGTTCCTCAGGGTTAGCTGTGGGACTTGAATATGTGTGGATTTTGGCATATGCAGGGCAAGATAGGGGGCAGTCCTGGAATGAATTCCCTACATATACTGAGGGACAACTGTACTAATGAAATTAATAATGATATTAATATATATGATATTTTGATATTGAAGTATCATAAAATGTATCAACATTTAGAAGATCCACATAACTCAGTGAAGTAGTATTTTCCAGATAACCAATGTATGTTGTTATGAAATTATGCATGTATAAAAGATCCATTCAAAGAGCAATATGGGTCAATGGATTTTAATGTAGCAAGGTATACGAAGTTAATTGATATGATTAACTTGCAACTTGGCCAAAAGGCCAAGATGCAATAATTGATATGATTTCAGATTCCACACTTCAGCTAATCCTTAAGAAACTGCCACTTGTTGTGTTTAGTATAGTGTCGAAGAAGATCATCCACACTATTTTGAAAAGGCTGTGAAAATACATCTTTATTTTACAACTACATATCTTTGCAGGACTGGATTTTCTTCATATATTTCAAATAAAACAATATATCACAACAGGTTGAATGTAGAATCAGATATGATAATTTAGTTGTCTTCTGATAAGCCAAGCATTAAACAGATTTTCAAAAATATAAAAACAGTAACACTCTTCTCATGGCCTTCTTGCTTTTGCAAAATATAGTTTCTGTGATAAATACGTTATATAATAAAATCATATAATTATGATTCATTATTTTAAGAAAATTATTAAAGATTTTTTAAATTTCTCAGTTTTAGTTTTTAATATGGTAAATACATAACCTATATAAACAAAAGCTTCTTAGTATTCTCTCTAATTTTTAAGAGTGAAAGCAGTACTGGTCGGGCGCGGTGGCTCACACCTGTAATCCCAGCACTTTGGGAGGCCAAGGCAGGTGGATCACAAGGTCAGGAGTTCAAGACCAGCCTGGCCAATATGGTGAAATCCCATCTCTACTAAAAATACCAAAATTATCAGGGCATGGTAGCAGGCACCTGTAGTCCCAGCTACTCGGGAGGCTGAGGCAGGAGAATTGCTTGAACCCAGGAGGGAGACCGCAGTTGCAGTGAGCCAAGATCATGCCACTGCACTCCAACTTGGGCAACAGAGCAAGACTCTGTCTAAAAAAAAAAAAAAAAAAAAGACGAGTGAAAGCAGTCCTGAGACCAAAATGTTGGCAAACTGCTGATGATATATTTTAAAAAGTGTACATTTAGTTATTTTATCTATCATTCTATTTGTGTTTATGTCTATATTTATTTTTATACACATAGGCACAGTGTATGTGCAACTGTCATGCGACTTGATTTTTGGGTTTTAATATTGTTTGACCATCATTTCATATCAGTAATGATAGATATTTCACTTTTATGTGACTGCATAGTAACTCATGTTATACACACACACAATTCCTGAAAGGAGAATTGCTGGATCAAAGGTTATATGCATTTTAAATTTGATAAAACTGCCAATTTGTCCTACAATTTATGCTCCCACCAACAGTGACTGAGAATACCTGTTTCCCCAAATCTTTGTCAGCAGTTTTCCCTCAAATCTTTTGCTGTTTTCCTGAGCATATAGGGAAAAAGTCTCATTGCAGATTTATTTGATTTATCTTATTATGATTGGTGTTAAGCACGTTTTCATATAATTCAATGTGGTTATGTTTTACTTTTTTGTAAACCATATGTTTTCACTTCTTTAAAGAGAACCCTTGCACCTTGGTACAGATAATTTTTCAATCTCTAAATATAATTCTGAAAAAAAAAGTAATGTGAACTTTCAACTTTGAATGGAATGCCCTTTAAGAATGAGCTAAGCCCCTCAAGCTCTAAGGACCCTTTAAGCTGTGACATGAAGCCTCAAAACAATAACAGATACATTTGAGCTATACAAAAAATTAGCTTAGCATGTTTACAACATAGTGATTGAATTGTTTATAATATGATTTAACTAAAAGCAGAAAGTTGAGCAAAAGCAATTGGCAAACAATAGATGATAATGTAATGAGAAACATTTATTTCTCTCTGTAAATGATGTGCTGTTTCCTTTACCTGTCCTTTGTGAAAAACAATGAGGAACGTTATTTCTGTATCTGTCACCATTTCCCACAGTTCAGTGGACAAGCTCCTCAAGATCTTCCAGTTTCCGTTTACCAGAGCTCTGCTTTTTTTTGGAGCTGAGGCAAAGGGACATTTCCTTATAATTTTATTGAAAACCTTGAGGTTAATAGTGGGAGTGATTTCAGAAATAAGCCTAATCTGTAAGAGAATGGGATTGTATTAGAGTTACTATCATGCTTAATATAATGGGACTTCCCATTCAACCTAGATGTGAAGATTTTATAAAAATAGCCACAGCCACATAATTGACATTTGTGTTTTGAGTCCCTTTTTGCAATTTAGTCAGCAGAGAAGAGTACAACAAATGAAATTTTAAGGGTAGAGGAAGAGTCACAGCAACACATAAGATGGTCAGGGAAAAGCACTGCCTTTTCAGGGTCTGTTTGCTGTGGAAAGTCCCATAACTAATTTCTGAAAAGTAAACGAAATGAACAAGTAAATTGTTTACCTTTATCTCTGGTTGACCTGTTTAGCTGACTGTGTTTGATGACTGGGAAAATTTTATTTATTTGAATACAATAGTGGAGAAGAGCAAATTGATTGATCAGTAAATCATCAGATTTTACTAAGTGCGTACTATGTACTCAACCCTATGTTAGATGTTGTACAAGATGTAACACCTGTTTTCAGGGAAAGAACATGCAGGGATAAGTAGTTGTTGAGCACATATCAGGCACTATTCTAGGTCCTTTACATATGTTATTGCATGTAATGTTCACAGTAACCTTGTGAAGAAGGTGTAGGGTTGGTACTGTTATTCACACTTAAGGCCAGACACCCTATAGTTCTGTGTGTGAGTGTTGACATGATTCAGAGTGAAGCCAAGTAATTAGCAGCAGATACCTCATGGGGTAGATGGGCTAGAGTAGGTATTTTTTGATTGGTGAAGAAAAAGGGGAGGGCATTCAAGACAGAGGCAACAATATGAGCTCATTATAGAGGAAGGGATAAGCAGTATATGGTTGTAGAATTACTCAATCTAACAAGAACAGGTGTGTTAAGGAGTTTTGGAAAATGAGATTGGATAGGAAGGGTGAAGCTGAATTATGAAGGACCTTAAAAGTCAGGACATAAAATTTGGGCATTTTGGACTAGGCAGTATGGAACCATGAAAGGTTTCTGAGCAGAAAAGGAGTGACATATGGAAAATGTTTGCAGGCAGATTACTCTGGAAGTGGTAAATTTGGTGGCAGGGGGACTAGACCTGAGATTATTGAAATAGTTTGATGTGAGGTAGGTGAGTATCTTTTTAAATAAAAGTGTTTTTTTTAAAAAAAAAGGTTACTAAATGCATAATTTCTCTAGGCTTTGAATTATTTGCTTTGGGTCAAATTGATTAACTCTTGGTAGATGATTAGACAGGTGTAAAGTGAATCCTGTGACCTAGACATCCCAATCACTTAGACTAAATCTACGGCAATATTTTTCAAGCCATGAGTTACATGACCCATTAGTAGGGTATAAATCAGTGTTGAAATTTGCAAATAGTGTTTTTTAAGTGAAATAGAAAATTAAATAGAATAGAAACTATCAATGTGCCTATACAGTGATTAGAAAAAGTGTGTTTGTGAAATTTTATTTCAATTATTTGTGTTACATCTGTGCATACATGCACATTGGGTCATGATATAAAATATATTTATTACTATGGCTTGTGGTAAAAAAAAAAAAAGTCTCTGATCTAGAGTATAGCACTGAATTACTTAATCCTTTTTCCTGCCATGTAAATTGTCAAAGCTTGCATGATTGATTTGAACATCAATATAAAAACTCCACCACCTAGTTCAGGATGTCTTTACCTTTTTCCTGGCCCATTTCTAACCATCCCAAGTGATCTGTTTACCTTCAGTCTTTCCATACCAATTCATCTTATACCCAGCTTCCAGATCAGTCTTTCTAAGAGTATTTCTCACATCATGTCATTACCTTTGTCCAAAAGATACACTGGTCCTCAATCCATTTATTTAATATTAATTTAGCAAATCTCAGTTAAGCTCCTAAGAAATGAAGCCCACGATCTTTGTTTAGTCACATATGCAAAGCCCTTTTAATTCTTACCTCAAACTATATTTCCAATTATGTTAGCACCACAGAGACCCCATAGATCAGCTTAATTGTCCTACTTACTCTGCCTAGAATATATGCATTTTTCACTCTCCTATACCTTTGTTCATGCTAATCCCCATTTATTGGCCTTGTCATCCTTTAAGGCCATGACTTTTATAGTCATCTCAGCTGGACATAATTAGTTCCTCCTCTGGACCCACATAATACTTTTGGTCATTCATGTGAGACTCATCACATTCTGTCTTGTATTATATTAGTTGGGTTTATTCCCTTTTCTAGATTATAAACTCTTGAGAGTGAGGGTCACTTCTTGTTTATGCCTGCAATGTTAACAGTGCTTTGCAAAAGGTAGATGGTCGATAAGCAGCTGCCAAACCAATGAAAATACTGAATTTATGACACAGTTCAGTCTTTTTCTTTCATTTAAGCAGAATGACATTATATAGTTCAGCAAGCAATTTTCCCAATATTTTTCTCAGTATGACTGACAGCATTAGACAAAATAGAACAGAGCAAAGAGCACTGGGCTAGGAATCAGAAGACCTTCACACTAGTCTTGGCTCTGTCACCAAAAAATTCTGTCACCTTTAATATGCCATTTGATCTCTCTGGTTATTTTAGCATAAGGCATTGCTCCTATAAAAATATGGGACTGAAATGGTTAACTTAAGGTTTTTGCTAACTCTAAAAATATTCATCTTAGATTATTTACTGTGCCAGTTTCATTCACTCAGCAGATAGTTATTGAGTCCTTACTGGGGATATAGCAATGATCAAAACTAACTATATGCTTTCATGGACCTGACATTAAGGTAGTGAAGACAAATAATAAATAAATAAGATGTAATATATAATGTAAAATAGTGGTAAGTGCTAAAATAAAAATAAAACAGGGAAAAGGGATGGAGATTGGCAAAGAAGGTCCCTCTGAAGAGGTGACATTTGTGCAGAGATCTGTATGAGGTGAAAGATTTCAGGAGAAGAGCATACCAGGCAGAGGGAGCTGCTATGCAAAAGCCCTGAGGTCAGAATGTGCTTTGCACTTTGGGGGAACAAATAAAAGCCATTGTGCTTGAGTCATAGAGAGCAAGAGGTTGAGTAATAAAAGATGAGGCCAGAGAAGTAGTAAAGGACTAGATCACATGAAACCTTTTCAATAGAGTAAAGAGAATGTTATTCTAAGCACAGTAAAAAGCCACTGGAAGATTTTAAGTGGGGTGTTTTAGTCTGTTTTCACACTGCTATACAGATATTACGCTGGATTGGGTAATTTATAAAGAAAAGAGTTTTAATTGAGTCAGAGTTCTGCATGGCTGGGGAGTGCCTCAGGAAACTTACAGTCATGGTGGGAGGTGAAGGGGAGGCAGGCACCTTTTTCCAGAAAGCATCAAGACAGCAAGTGAGGGGGAGAAGCGCCAGACACTTATCAAACAACCAAATCTCATGAGAACTCCTTCACTATCACAAGAACAGGGTGGGGAAAATGGCCCCAATGACCCAATTACCTTCCACCTGGTTCCTCCCTCCACAGTTGGGGATTATAGTTCCAGATGAGATTTGGGTTTTTACCATTCCAGATGAGATTTGGGTAGGGACACAGAGCCAAACCATATCATAGGGTAGTGATATGATCTACCTTGCATTTAAAAATGATCACTCTGGCTGTTGTGTAGAGAATAGATGGCAGGAGTGGAGGCCAGGAGACTAATTAGGAAGCTACTAAAATAGTCCCTTTGAGAAATTATAATTTTCTATATGTATGTGTATTTCTAAATAGATTTTTGTCTTTTATTTTTAAAATTTTTTAAAATTTTATTTTTAATTGACAAAAATTCTATGTATTTTTGGTATAAACATGTTTATATATATGTGTGTGTCTACACACACACATATACATTGTGGAATGATAAAATCAAGCCAATTAACATATCCATCACCTCATATCCTTATCATTTTTTGTTATGAGAACATTTAAAATCTATTATTTTAGCAGTTTTTGAGTATATAATACATTATTACGAACTATAACCATCATGCTGTACAATAGATCTCTGGAACTTATTTCTCTTATCTAACTGAAACTTTGTACCCTTTAACGAGCAAGATGTTGAATGATTAGACTGAAATGGTGACAGTGAGGATGGAGTGAAGTGAATAGATTGGGAGTATAATGTGGAGGGAGAATGAACAAGATTTGTTAATGAATTGAATATGGCAGAGGTGAAGGAAAAGTGGGAATTAGAGATGACTCTTATGTTTGTTACCTAATCAACTGAGGGGGGATGGTGATACCATATACTATGATGGGGAGAATGAGGAGGAATAAGCTTGAGGGTTGAGGCTGGAGATTTAAGCCAAGAGTTCAGTTTGTGATATAAGTTTAAAATGTCTATTTCAGATTCAAATGAAGAAATAAAAAATATATATGAATATGGAGTTTGGAGAGAAGTCAGGACTGGATATGCAATCTTGAGGGCTGTCACTATTTAAATGACACTTAAAGCTATGCTACTAGATGAGATAACCTAGGAAATCATTCAACATTCTCAGAGTGGGTAGGAAAAGAGTCAACAAAAGAGAATGAGAAAGAGTCGCCAATTAGGTGAAAGAAATACCAGGAGTATGGGTGTCACTGAAGCCAAAAGAAGATACTGTTTTGAGTTGAAGGAAGTGATCAACCCTAGCAAATGCTACTGAGTTTGAATAAGTTGAAGACTAGGAATAGATCATTGCATTTGGCAACATGTAGGTCATTGGGCACCTTGACAAAAGTTAATTTCGATGTGGTAGAAAAAATTGACTAACAGCAGCAGGTTGTAAAGAGGTGGGAAAATGAGGAAAAGGGAACAATGAATCTATAATGAGAAATTTTTCTTTGATGGAGAAATCGAGGAGGAGCTAAATGAAAATATGGGGAATCAAATAAGCTTATTTGTTGTTATACATATAAGGTATCTAAAAACATGATAGATCTGTTTTTAAGCTCTACTCAGGTTTAATTGACATATAAAAAATTGCATGTATTTAATGCAGACATTTTGATGAGTTTGGACGTATGCATACTTCTACTGTGATACTGTTCCTATAACCATAATAGTTTTATTGTCTGATGCACACAGCAGGTCAGTACACTGAAACATCAGGTTGTAGCAAAGAAAGAGGTTTTATCGTAGGGTCACTGAATGGGGAAATAGAAAGGAACCTCAAATTAATCTCCCCAACGAGTTTGGAGCTAGGATTTTTAAGTGTCTCGGAGTGGGCTGAAGTATGGAAATCACTGATTGATCAAAGAGTACAGGGTGAAGCCATGGGACAGCAAGATGAAGAAGCTGTATTTTCATGCTAATCTTGTTCCTCTGTGGGGGTCTTCAAACTGGTTGCTGGAATTTGAGGTCTGAAAAACATGTTAAGCCATCCTCAAACAAAAGTCTTAAAATTCTAATGTCAGAGATCCTGTCTATAGGAACAATGGGGATACAAATCAATTTTTAATTTCCTATGACCGTAATGCCAGAAATCCTACCTATAAGGAACAATGGGATGCAAATGGTCAATATCTAATGCTACATGACTTTCGGCAGCAAGGAAATGGACAAGAGGGCAGCCTGATACATGCTTAACTATAACTATATTTCTGTTTAGAATGCGGCATGCAATTCTTGTCAACCCCGTGGGAATGATTTCAGTCCTGAGGTGTGATCAATAAGGAGGGAATTGGGTGATGACTTCTCTGGCTGTGTCTTGCTGACAAGGGGCACAGATGGGGACCATAATCAGGATTTGAGAAATAAACCTGCTTTACAGTGGCCTGTAAATATTCTTGAGTGCCAAGTTTAGAGTTTTGACTGCATGGCAAAAATGTCAGTTCTTTTTACTAGTCCTTGTTGTCTGTTGGGAATAGAAGAGAAATACAACAATAATTATAAGAAAAAGAATTTGTAAGGAGGTCTGTATTAGGGCATTCTCACATTGCTATAAAGAAATACCTGGGGAAAACAATGTGTGAGACTAGGTAACATATAAAGAAAAGTGTTTTAATTTGCTCATGATTCTGCAGGCTATACAGGAAGCATAGTGGGTTTTGCTTTTGGGAAGGCCTCAGGAAGCTTCCAATCATGGCAGAAGGCAAAGTAGAGCAGCGGGAGCAGGAGCAAGAGAGAGAGGGAGGAGGTGCTACATACTTCTAAATAGCCAGATCTTGCAAAAACTCACTACTATCATGAGACCAGCAAGAAGAGGTTGGTGCTAAACCATTCATGAGAAATTCACCCCAATGATCCAATTACCTCCTACCAGGCCAAAACTCCAACATTGGAGATTAGATTTCAATCTGATTTTGAGCAGGGACACAGATCCAAACCATAAAAGGGACCAAAACCAGTTTCCCATTCCCATAAGAAGCAAGCTAAAGAGATCATTAAGGGGGTCCGTGACATACACTTCTTGCCAACATGCCATATTTTGGGGTATGGGTTTCTGAGCCCCGGCATCCCCTGTCTGAAACTTCCCTAGGAGTTTCACACAGTAAAAGTTGAGTTGGTGGAAAAAATTAGTAAATAGCTGAGTGGCAAAGGATCCCAGTAAACCAGTCTCCCATTCCTGGAGTAGTCCAGTCCCATTAAACAGCTGTATCTCATTTCAGGAGATGCCATTGCAGGCAAACTATAGTTTGTATATCACAAAGTATGCTTGCAGTTACTCAGGAAAACAGTAGTAGCAATTTAATTTAGTCTAAGTCAGAGAAATGGAATAAAAATTTGAAAATGTAAGTTTGGAGACATACTTAGAAAAGAATTCAGGATTCAAACTAAACTGTAGACAAATAAGAAAAACTCAAAATAATGGACACAGTGTGCTAATAAAAGGCGTACTGTAGTTTCTTTTGAAACATAATTTTTCTCTCTTCAGGGCCTCATTTCTACCAAATAAAAATCAGTAGGACCAATTTATTTGCAAAATAAGTTTGAGTCTTATTATATTTGGTCTGAATATTTGCATAGAGTGCAGCAAGAATAATTATTGGTGATGTAGGCTTTTAAAATTATTTTTAATTTTTATTTTTTGTAGGTACATAGTAGGTATATACATTTCTGTGGTATATGGGATATTTTGACACAGGAATGCAATTCATAATAATCACATCAAGGGAAATTGCATATCCAGACCTTCAAGCATTTATCCTTTGTGTTACAAATAATCCAGTTATACTGTTTTTGTTATTTTAAAATGTAAAATTATTGGCTACAGTCCCCCTGTTGTGCTGTCAATACTGGGTCTGTTAACCATCCCAGTCTTCCCCCTACCCTCCCACTACCTTTCCAAAACTCTGGTAACCATCCTTCTATTCTCTATCTCCATGAATTCAGTTGTTTTGAAGTTTAGATCCCAAAAATAAATTAGAACATGCCACATTTGTCTTTCTGTGCCTGGCTTATTTCACTTAACATAATGACCTCCCGTTCCATCCATGTTGTTGCAATTGACTGGATCTCATTATTTTTTATGGCTGAATAGTACTCCATCGTGTATATGTACCACATTTTTAAAAATCCATTAATCTGTTGATGGACACTTGGTTGCTTCCAAATCTTGGTTATCATGAATAGCGTTGCAGTAAACATCAGAGTGCAGATATCTTTTCAATAAACAGATTTCCTTTCTTTTGGTAGGGGGATTGCTGGATCATATGGTAGCTCTAGATTTGTTTTTCAAGGAGCCTCTAAACTGTTGTCCGTGGTGGTTGTACTAACTTACATTTCCTCCAGCAGTGGATGAGGGCTCTATTTTCTCCACATCCTTGCCAGCATTTATTATTGCTTGTCTTTTGAATATAAGCCATTT
The DNA here is from genome assembly GCF_000951045.1 of Mandrillus leucophaeus. NCBI lineage: Eukaryota > Metazoa > Chordata > Mammalia > Primates > Cercopithecidae > Mandrillus > Mandrillus leucophaeus. Next base: position 1,274,648 of record NW_012109075.1, read on the forward strand.
TATCAGGGGTGAGATGACATCGCCTTGTAGTTTTGATCTTCATTTCTCTGATGATCAATGATGTTCAGTACTTCTTCAGATGCTTCTTTGCCATTTGTATGTCTTCTTTTGAGAAATGTCTGTTGAGATCTTTGCCCACTTTAAAATCAGATTATTAGTTTTTTTCTATAGAGTTATTTGTGCTCCTTATATATCCTGGTGGTTAATCCCTTGTCAGACGGATGGTTTGCAAATATCTTCTCCCATTCTGTGGGCTAGCTTTTCAGTTTATTGATTATTTCCTTTGCTCTGCAGACAATTTTTAACTTAATGTGACCCCATTTGTCCAAGGTCTGCAGAGAGTCTTGCCTGGCTACCACTGCTGATTATTCAGAGCCCATAGAATCTTTAGTCAGCAGGTGATGAATACTGCCAGGACTTGGTTCTTCCCTTTAAGGCAGCTGATTCCTTTATGGTGCATAGTGTGTTTAGCAATGTCATCTGTGTGCTAGGGCATGGAATGGGAACCTCAGGACTCTGCCTGGTACCCTATTCTACTGTGGCTGAGCTGATATTCAAGTTGTAAGACAAAGGCATCTTAATGTCCCCTCTCTTCTGAAGCAGAGGGAAGCAATTCCTCCCAGAGCTGCAAGCTATGCTGTCTAGGTTCGGCAGAGGGGTGACACAAGCACTCCTTTGGGTGCTCTTACTAGATTGTCTCACTAGATTGAGTGTACCTTAAATCCACTGGCTGTAAGCACAGCACAGAACCAGGACTTGCCCAGGAATTACAGTCCTTGTGGCCTAAACTGGTTTTAAAGTTTATTTTACACCCCAGAGCACTTTAGCCCATGGTGACAGGGCTTGTTGAGACTTTAGCTCTGACCACTGGATTGGATGATTTGCCCCTCGCTAGGGCTTGTCTAAATGCCCCTTCCATGGGTACTGAGTTGTGTCCCATGTTGCTTTCTGCTGTGACAGGGCGTCACTGAATTCCAATGCAAACTTCACAATCACTGCACTCTCCCTCCCCAAACCATACAATTCTCTCTCCATTTGATATGGTTGATGCCAGGGCATGGAGGAGGGTTGGTGATTCAGAGCTGTCTTTCATACCCTCTTTAGTGCCTTTTCCCTTAATATGATCTTAAAACCAGGTACTGTAATTGCCCCTACAAATTAAAACCTTTCAGAGGAGACAATGATTTTTACTGTCCATTCAATTGGATTCCACACAAAAAGAGAGGCCAGGAGGCCAACTGGGAAGGAATTCTTATCCTTTTATTGGCTTTTTGGGTTCCTGAATTCCTTCAACTGCAGCTCCTAGAAGAGCAGAGTTTTGACCACCCTGGTCGCTAATTACCAAGGAAAACCATTTTCATTCTTTTCATGGGTTCATAGGTGAAAGCCACTCAATTTTATAAGACACAAGGGATCCAATTAGCATTCCCCATATCAGCAGAGAAAAATTACAAGATACACATAACAGAGACACAAACACCAGTTATTCTACTCAGTTTGCAAATTTTAACCAGGCAAAACAGACAAAACACCAAAATGGTTACTCCCAGTCAGACCTGCTGACATTCTGCTAGTGATTCCTTCCAACTTGCCCACACACAAATAGGGCAAGACAAAAACAAACACAAGGCCTCACAAGTCAAAATTCTGAAACCAGATTTCAGAATTGAGACCAGAAGGGTCCTGGAGTACTTCCCTCTAGCACTGTGCCCTTCGTTCTCTTTCCAATTGGGGAAAATCCCCTTAAACAGGACCCTTCCTATAGGTTAGGGAAGGTCAATAGGATCTCCGAAGAGGTTACAAGACCTCTGAAGAGGCCAACAGATCAGAAGAATGGAAAGGAGATGTCGGTTGAACTTGGAAGTACTCAGCAGATTCAGAAGATGTCTTTCAGATTCAGAAACCATTTCTCTGCTGCAAGCAAATGTATGCAATGCCCTGCCAGCAAGCGAGGCTCCAGAGACAGCCCCTGGTTTAAAGAAGCCAGGCAGCCAATTGGGCTTTCCTCTGGGCCACAGAAATGTGTGAGGGAGCACCAAGCCACAGCCACATGACCATGAGGGGTGACCCTTTGTGGGGTTGCCACTAAATAGCAGTCAGAACATGTTCATTGCCCAATGCACACAGCAAGTCAATACACTGAGACACCAGATTGCAGCAGAGAAAGAGGTTTAATTGTAGGGTCACTGAATGAGCTGGAAGGGAACCTCCAATCCATCTCTCCAAGGAGTTCAGAGCTAGTATTTTTAAGTGTCTTTGGAGTAAGCCAAAGTGTGGAGATCATTGATGAGTCGAAGAGTGAAGAGTGAAGTCATGGGATAGGGAAATGAGGAAATTGCATTCTCATGTTAGTCCTGTTACTCTGTGGGGATCTTCAAACTGCTGGAATTTGAGATCTGAAAAACATCTTAAGTAATCCTTAAAAAAAAGTCTTAAAATTGTTGTGTCAGATTCTGTCTATAGGAGCAATAGGGATGCAAATCAGTTCTTAAACAGTCTTATGACCCTAATGTCAGAAATCCTACCTATAGAAACAATGGCAATGAAAATGATCAGTGTCTAATGCTACATGACTTTTAGCAGCAAGGAAGTGGGCCAGAAGGCAGCCTGATAAATGCTTAATTAGAACTCTATTTCTGTCCAGAACATGACATGCAATTCTTGTCAACCTTATGGCGATGGTTTCATTACCACATCAAGGTACTAAATATATCAATTACCTACAAAAATGTACTTGTTTTGCTCAATGGATATTGTATTAGTCTGTTGTTACACTGCTATAAAGAAATACTTGAGAATGAGTAATCTATAAAGTAAAGCAGTTTAATTGGCTCACGATTCTGCTGCCTGTACAGGAAGCATGATGGCTTCTGGGGAGGCCTCAGGAAACTTCCAGTCATGGCAGAAGGGGAAGCAGGTATGTCTTACATGGCCAGAGCAGGAGGAAGAGGGGAGGGGAGGTGCTACACACTTTTAAATGACCAGATCTCATGAAAACTTTATCAGGAGAACAGCAATAGAAAGATGGTGCCAAACCATTAGAAGCTACCCCCATGTTCCAGTCACCTCCTGCCAGGCCCACCTCTAGCATTGAGTATTACATCTTAACATGAGATTTCAGTGGGGAATCAAATCCAAACCATATCAGGTATAAAGTCTGAGTTATGTAAGATGAATAAGTTCTAGAGATCTGCAGTACAACACAGTACTCTTAGTTAAAAATACAGTATTGTGTACTTTGAAATATGTTAAGAGGATAGATCTCATCTTAGTTCTTCACACACACACACACACACACACACGGATCTATTTTTCAATATATTTTATGCCTTAAGCATTGTCAATGACAACTTTCATCTTTAAAATATATTTTGTCATTTTTCTTTTCCTTTTCTTCTCTCGATATCCCTTCATTCCTCTTCCTCCCCACTCCTTTCTCTGTCTCCCCATCTCTCTCTTCCTTCCCTCCCCCTACTTTCTCTCTCTCTCTCTCCAGTAGAAAAGCCAAAATTCCCATCTGAAAAGTTTTTACTATTTTTTTTGAATGCTTAGCATTCCCTCCTGAATGAAAATTCTTCCCAAATATTTTGTGAAGGCACCAAATTTATGAGAAAACACAAACTGTAAACTACTGTTGCTGGATAATAAGATTGAGCCTTTACTGTGGCTAATATTTCACACTGGAGAGTAAATAATTTAATTTATAAAATTTAGAAATATTTTATAAGAGCTTAGGATACAAAATTAAATGGTAGACCTGTAAGGGACATCTGCTGGGGGCAGAGAACTATTCTTTTCCCCTTTTCCCACCGTCATTATTGTATTTATCAAGAATGATGGGAAAATAATTTTTTAAAATCCAGAGTTTTAAAAAATTTTAAATATTTTTCCTTTCATGTCTAAGGAATTGATGATATTCCTTATTATTATGCAGGTTCAATTCTCGTACTTCATTTTATAACTACTTCATTTTGTGTTGAAAGGTTTAAAGCATGATACAAGAAACACCTAAATACCATTCATGCAGATTCACATATTTTATTGCAGAGGTTCACAATTTTAAAAAATATGTTGCCCTATTTGCTTTTTCATTCTTTATCTATTTTAGATAGATAGGTATAGATAGACATCTAATTTGTAACATATACATTAATAACATATACTATATAATGTGTATTTTTTTTCAGAAAAATATTAAATTTGGAGATATGCCCCTTTCATCATACAGACTTCAGTGTGTATTTCTCAAGAAAAGGAGAGTATTCTCATATGAAGACTACAGTATAGTTTACAAAATCTAGAGATTTAACAGTGATATGTTACTTTCGACTAATCTGAAGTCTTTTTAAATTTGTGTAATTTTCTTAATCATATCTTTTGTAAATAGTTTTTTTCTCAGTAAAGGATAAAATTTAGTATCACGCATTTCTTAGGTACCATGTCTCTTTAGTTTTCTTTAGTCTGGAATGGTTTTTGAGACTGTGTTCCTTCATATTGAAATTTTTGGAAAGTATAGATCAACTATTTTATAGAATGTCCTTCAATGTGATTGCCTCGTATTTCCTCCTAATTAGATTCAGGTCATAAATATTGGAGAGTAACACAAGTTAAATGAAGATTGTGCTCTAAAAAGTGCATCTTATTAAGAGGCATATATAAAGTGGGTTTGTCTGAACGTTGGTGAGGTTAGATTGGGTGCAGTGGCTCACACCTGTAATCCTAATGCTATAGGAGGCTGAAGTGGGAGGATCATTTGAGGCTAGACATTGTAGACCAGGCTGGACAACTATATTAGTTAGTTTTCACACTGTTATAAAGAAATTCCTGAGACTGGTTAACTTATAAAGGAAGGTAGTTTAATTGACTCACAGTTACGCATGGCTGGGGAAGCCTCAGGAAACTTACAATCAAGGCAGAAGAGGAAGCAGGCAGATCTTACATGGTAGCAGGTGTGTATGCACATGTGAGAGAGAGAGGGTGAGCGTGAGTGTGAGTGTAAATGTGCATAAAAAAACTACAATTTGTAAAACCATCAGATCTCATGAGAATTCATTCACTATCACAAGAACAGTATGGGAGAAACTGCCCCCATAATCCAATAACTTCCCTCCCTCAACAGAGTGTATTACAATTGTCAATGAGATTTGGGTGGGGACACTTAATCAAACTGCACTGGCAACATAGTGAGACCACATCTCTACCAAAAAAAAAAAAAAAGTTTTTAAAATTAACTAGGCATAGTTACACGTGCCTATAGTCCCAACTACTTGGGAGGCTGAGGAGGGAGGATTGCTTGAGCCCAGGAGTTCAAGGCTGCAATGAGCCACAATTGCACCACTGCACTCCAGCCTGGACGATCAAGGATGACCCTCTCTCTAAATATTTTATATATATAAATATTAAGTTTGATTACTTGATGAAGGTAGTATCCACCAGGTTTCTCTACTATGGACTTAGTATTGTTTCCATTTTTAAGTAATTAACAAGTCATGGGTAGACCATATTTTGAGACCATGCATGTATCCTATTCATTACCAAACTTTGATTCACTAGATTGATTGATTCATTTTTATTTTTATTTTGAGACAGGATCTTACCCTGTCACCTAGGCTGGAGTGGAGTGATGTGATGATGGTTCACTGCAGCCTCAACTTCCTGGGCTCAATCTATCCTTCCCTGTCAGCCTCAAGTAGCTGGGACTACATATGGCATGTGCTACCCTGCCTGGCTAACTAAAAAAAATTGTTTTTTAGAAATAGTGTCTAACTATGTTGCCTGGGCTGATCTCAAACTCCAGGACTCAAGTAATCCTCCTGTCCTGGCCTCTTAAATGCCGTGATTACAGGTGTGAGCCACCACGCCCAGCCATATCTACTAGCTTTACCACCTACTGATAAATTTTTAACTCCAGAATTTCTTTTATATTTACTATTTGGCATTTTACTATAAGAAGTTTATTTTCTCTCCTATTTATTTACTTTATTATTTGAATTAGCATATACTCATTAATTCTTTTTTATTCAATGAGTTACAATCTTTTATAATTGCTTTTCTTGATATGCAAATTTTCTCAGAATTGGCCAGTATGAATGCTGTCAAACTGGCTCCTGTGCCCTTTTAACATGCCCCTATTCCTTGAGTACTTCCTTACTTTATGATGCAACAAGCTGTTCAAAGCTCATTTTATGCTTTCTCTGCTCTGAACATGAAATCAGCCATTTCCTCATGGAACTGTTGTTCATTTCAATAAGGAATAGTTTAGAAACTAGGATCTGGGGACTAGATGTCTTCATTCCAACAAGCTGCATCATGGTGTCTAGGTCTTCTCATTGAACAGGTTGAAATTTACCTGTTGCTGTATTAAAAACCATGAGTTTATACTAATGCTTCCAGTTTCAATCCACCACCACTGAAAACATTCTAGTCTTCCCCCTTTCCATATTTATAACTTTTTTTTCCTAAAATAGGGAAACATGGTTCCCATTATTCTCAATGCATTTACTCATTTGTTCAAGACTAAAATATGCAGAAAGCAGTTTTAGAATTGCTAATCCATTCCTCCATGATAAGGTAGCCCAATGAGTAGGATTCAATATGTGTTTACAGTTTATTTTATTTTTATTGAGGTAAAATGTACATGCCTTGAAATTGTTGAATCTTAAGTATACGACTCAATGAATTTTGGCAAATAAATATACTTATGTAACCCACACCCTTGTTAAAATTTAGAACATTTCCATCGCTCCAGAAAGTTCTCTTGTGTCGTTTTCAAATCAATCCTTCCCTCCTTTCCAGAGGCACACATTATTCTGAATTTTTCTCCACAGATTATTTTTGCCTATTCTAGAAGTTAATAAAATGGAATAATATACTATGTTTTTGTTTGTGTGTCTGTGAGATCCATTCATGTTATTGCGTGTGTCATTTTCCTTTATTACTAAAGATCCATCCTGTTGATAAACATTCAGATTGTTTCTAATTTTGGATAATTATGAGTAAAGCTGCTATAAACACTCTTGCAGAAGTCTATATATTTTCCTTTCTCTTGAATAAATACCAAGAAATTGAATTTTTGGGACAAAAAGTAAGTGCATGTGTAACTTAAACTGTCAAATATTTTGCCAAAGTTCTTGTATTATTTTATATCCCACCAGCAATGTATGAGAGTTCCAATCACTCTATATCCTTCCCACGTTGGGTGTTCTTAGTCTTTCCCATCCATCTATTACTTCACATTCTAGTGGGAGAAAGAGGGTATCTCATTCTGTTTTAATTAATTAATTAATTAATGTATTTATTTATTTATTTATTTTTGAGATGGAGTTTTGCTCTTGTGGCCCAGGCTGGAGTGCAATGGCACAATCTCTGCTCACTGCAACCTCCACCTCCCGGATTCAAGCGATTCTCCTGCCTCAGCCTCCCAGGTAGCTGGGATCATAAGTATGTACCACCACACCTGGTTAATTTTTTGTGTTTTTAGTAGAGATGGGGTTTCACCATTTTGGCCAGGCTGGTCTCGAACTCCTGACCTCAAGTAATCTGAGTGTCTTGGCCTCCCAAAGTGCTAGGATTACAGGCATGAGCCATCGCACCTGGCCACATTCTGTTTTTAATTTATACTTCCCTGATAACTAGTAATATTAAACATTTTATGTTTATTGGTTATTCATAGATCTTATTTTGTGAATATCTTTTAAAATTTTCTGGTTTTGGCCGGGTGCGGTGGCTCACATCTGTAATTCCAGCATTTTGGGAAGCTGAGGCGGGCAGATTACCTGAGGTCAGGAGTTCGAGACCAGCCTGGCCAACATGGTGAAACCCCATCTCTACTAAAATTGCAAAAATTAGCCGAGCGTGTTGTCACACGCCTGTAATCCCAGCTACTCAGGAGGCTGAGGGAGGAGAATTGCTTGAGCCTGGGAGGCAGAGGTTGCAGTGAGCCGAGATCCTGCCACTGCACTCGAGCCTGGCTGACAGGGCGAGACTCTGTCTCAAAAAAAAAAAAAAAAAAAAAAAAATCTGCTTTTAAAATTTGGGGGGTTTGTATATTATTGCATTGCAAGAAATTTAAAAAATATACATTCTAGATAAAAGTCTATTTCTAGGTCAGAAATATATTATGCAAATGTTTTCTGTTTTCAAGTATACATATGTGTATGTGTGCATATTTATATATAAAGACCTTTTGCATCTCTGTTAATGAGTCATATGATTTGTACTTTTCTCCTAGTATCTTTAACTAGTTTGAGTATCATGATTATGATGGTTTTATAAGACAGGTTAGGAAATGATCCCTCCAACTATTTTTTCTGAAATATTGGTATTACTTCTTCTTAAGATATTTGATGAAATTCACAGTGAAACCATCTGGGCCTGGATATATTTTTTATGAGAAGGTTTTTGGAGAGGAATTTAATTTTTTGTATAGATTTAGGGCTATTCAGAGTTTCTATTTCATATTGTTGCAGTTTCAGTGACTATTTTTTAATAGTCACTTTTTATTATAAAAATGCCATTTGTTTATATTATCTAAGTTTTCAAGCTGACACAATGTTGTTTATAATATTGCCTTAATATTCTTATTATATCTATAGGATTTGTAGTGCTATCCTGTATTTCTTTCTGGTATTGGTAATTTGTGTTTTTACATTTTTCTTTTTTGAGATAAGTCTTGCTACAGCATTATCAATTTTAATGATCTTTTCAGATAGTCAACTGCTGGACTGAATCGATTTTTCCTAGTGTTTGCCTACCTTCAATTTTATTTATGTATGCTCTTGTCTTTATTACTTCACTTTTTCTACCTACTTTGGGTTTAATTTACTTGTCTTTTAAAATCTTCTTAAGGTTAGAAACTTATATAATCTATTTTAAACATTTTTTAGCATAAACATTTGTATTATACAATTTTTTTCCAACTCCCTTAGCCACATCCCACAAATTTTTATGTGCTGTATTTTCATCATTATTTAGTTGAAATAATTTTCCAGTTACCATTGTGATTTATTATTTGGTTTATGGTATATTTAGAAATGTGTTAACTTCCATATATTAGTACTTTTTAAACATAACTTATTGTTGTTCATTTCTAACTTAATTCCACTGTGATTGAAGAACATGCATACTCTGTAAGAACTCACATTGTGTAATTTATTGGGACATATTTTATGTCTTATTTTTAATCTAGTCATTCTACCAATGCAGAAAAAGGAATGTAAAAATCTCTGACTTCTCACTTTTATTATGGATTAGTATATTTCTTTGTTCTGTCAGGGTTTGCTTATGTATTTTGAAGATTTTTTCTTAGGTGTAGATACATTTATAGTTGTTTATGTCTCCTTGATGAATTGACTGCTTTGTCATAAAATGTCCTTCTTTAGCTTTGGGAATACTCTTTGTTTTATAGTCTATTCTGTCAATAGAGCAACTCCATCTTTCTTTCTTAGCTTTTTCCATTCTTTTATTTTCAACCTGTGTTTTGTATTTAAAAATGTATCTCTTATAGACAACACATAGATGTTCTTTGCTTTTTATCCAATTTGACAATTGTAGCCTTTTAATTGAACTATTTATTCCCTTTACATTCAATATATATATTGATATGCTTAAGTTTATGCCTTCTATTTGGTATGTATTTTCAATTTGTCCCATCTGTTTTTTTTTCTGCTCTGTTTTTCCCTTCATGCTTTCTTTTGGGTTAATCAAATATTTTTTTAGTCCTTCATTTTAATATCTTTATCATCATTTAAGTACTTTCCTTTTTTTTGGGGGATGTTTTAGGGATCATAATACGTACCTTTATTCCGATCTACTTAGAGTTAGTTTTTCTACTTATAAAATATGGAAACTTTGCTTTGCAACAGTTTATTTTCATTTATCCCCCATCACCCTTTGTGGATGATTAGACATACATATATATATACACACACACACATATATATAATTTATATACATTGTATTTATACGTATTTGTATTTATATTTTATTTTTATGCATGGTAGTCCAAAAACAATGTTATAATGTTTAAACTTTAAAAAAGTAAGACCAAGGAGGAAGCTCCAAGTGAGTATACAGGCATCATTAAAAAATGATGACTAATAAACTAATAGCTAAAGGGAGATAGAAAATCTGAAAGACAAACATAAGAACTAAAAATTGATAGCCTACTGAGACCATGTAATATTGAGACTCTAAGATTACAGCAACATAGTACAGTGATCACTGTTCTTAATTACATTGCACATTAAAAAGTATTAAATATTATTAAATTTTAATCAGCAAGTACAGTTTTCAAAGGCAAGTAAGTAGATAGCAATATTTTAGAAAGCTTTCAGTTCCAAAGCTTTGTTGGGAAACTTCACTTAGGTGAAAAATGTGTTCCTTGCTAATTTAATAACTCATTAGTTGCTGTCAATGTATGCATATATGTACATGCACATTTATATAGAGACAATATTTGTGTTCAGATTCATTTGTGTGACATTGTTTACAAGAAAATTGGCCAAAGGAGTTACCAATTGGGACATCTCTTCCTCTTGTAGTGATGGTTAAGGGTAAGTGACCTCTTTTTTGAATACATCATTTAAATGACTTTCTATTAAAATGACTACCTGAATCTTAGTTATTGACTTAATATCTGGGCAGAGTGTGCAACAAAAGCAGTATTTCAGGTTAGGATAAGAAAATTTGACCCAACGTGGAAAGGATGGATTATAGAATGGGTGGAAAGAAAGGATTATGATACTCCCTCTAATAAAACATGAAATAAAAATCCACAATTAGCTGAAGCAGCAAGATGCAGCCTATTCTCTTTTATTAGAAGTGCACATCATCTAATTCAGCATCTAGAGGCTTTATAGTCAGTTAAAGATACCTGTGAATTATTTGTTGTTATGGCAGTGATGTCAATTCCTCAAAATAGTTCCATTATGGAAACAGGCCTTTAATTTTCAATCCCAAGTGATACAGTCAGATAACTTATGTCCTACCATGGTTCCTGGAGACAACTTACTCTTTGTTCTTTTTGTTGGGAAATCTGTTTAGGTACAAAAATAGTTGGTATGACGTTTGTCCTGATGTTGTGCAGCAGTATACATGAGGAAAGCTCAGGTATTATATGGAATCTTTGCATTTTTTAAAAGCATATTTAGGACTTTAAGACTTGTACATATACTGTCATACTTTTATATACATGGTAAACAATTAAGATAAAAGTCAACTTTGCATAACCTTATATAGTTTTTTTTGTGGTGAGAACACTTAAAATCTACTCTGTAAGGTAATGCACATGTTAATTAGCTTGAGTTAGGAATTCTACAACGTATATATATTTCAAAACATCATGTTGTACATGATAGATATGTATAACTTTATTCGTCAATTTAAAAAAATGAAACATTTTTAAAAAGGCAACTTTGGACATTTGTTCTTTCTTCATATGCCCAAGATATTTTTCATAGATTAAAACCACAGTTAATTCCCAATTGAATGAACAAGAGGTAGAAAATAATGGGAAAGTAGAATGCTGAGAGACCACTACATCCAACAAACTACTTAACTTTGGAATTTGTTTTCATTTAAATACACTAACGTCAGAATTTATGCTGTGGGCATTCCAAAAGTTCAGCATACAGTGATACAATTCCCCATTCCGACCCAGTACCCAATGGCTCCTGGGAATGGAATAGCTCATTCTTTCTCTTTTTTTGCTATCTCCCAAAACCAGCCTATAGTGATGTGCCTGAACTCAAACGGGAAGAAGATTTCAAAGACCTTGTTTAGAATTTGTAAAAGTTGGCTGGGCACGGTGGTTATGCCTGTAATCCCAGCACTTTGGGAGGCCAAGGCGGGCGGATCACGAGGTCAGGAGATCGAGACCATCCTGGCTAACATGGTGAAACCCTGTCTCTAGTTAAAAAAAAAATACAAAAAATTAGCCAGGTGTGGTGGCGGGCGCCTGTAGTCCCAGCTACTCAGGAGGCTGAGGCAGAATGGCGTGAACCCTTGAGGTGGAGTTTGCAGTGAACCCAGACGCGCCACTGCACTCCAGTCTGGGCAACAGAGTGAGACTCCATCTCAAACAACAACAACAAAAAAGAATTTGTAAAAGTTGGAGTTATTACTGATGTGAAATTTTAACAGATAAAGTAATTAAGCATAGTACAATAGGTATTCTCTATCAATAATTGTGAAACCTAGTGATCAGAAATAATTTTAGGGCACAGAATAACTTCAACAGAAACAGGGACAAACATCAGGACTTCATCCTTTCCATCTTTTAGTCACACTTCTTCTCCTAGTAGAAAGCAGAGGAAAATTAGAGTTGTAAGGTCTATTGATGCATCTTGGTAAGAACATTTGCATTAAACCACTGAGCTCCTAAAGAGATGCATCTCACTGTTACACTTTTTGCCCCCCTCAATTTGTTTATTCTTCCATGTCATGCATAGGACAACTAGAGGTACCTACCAGTAATATTACATTTTGCTTAACTATTCTTTACACATAAAAAAGATCTTTCCCAATAGTCTCAATAACCTCCTTTTGCAGTGATTTTTTACAGATTTTGTTTAGGACATGTGAATGTAGATTATTTACTGTACAGTTTAATAACGTAACTGCTTTGTTACTCACCAAGGTTTAGGTAAATACATTCATGGCATGAGGAAGTGTGGGAATGGAGGGGTGGGGAAACACAGAGCTCACCATACACTTATATTTTTAATGCCATACTTCTTATCAAAGAGAGGTTACTTTAGGAAACTCTATGGCAGTGGACTTTTGTCCTTATAGCATCAGCAAGGATTATGTAGTAATTCATTTGCAGATGTAGATTTTAGCCCAAGTAAATTATAATCAACATCTATCTGAGGCATTGTGCTTCCTTGATCTAAAATGCCCTGTTAATGAGTTTTCTGAATACACTAAATCATAATCTTTTATGAAACATATCTGTTTAAAAACCTTCAGAATCTCAATTAGATTGTCTTAGACGAAGAGAAAAATAAATGCTACAATGAATGTCACTAAGTGTGGCAAAGTGGAATGTTATCTCTTAAACCACTGTCTCCTTTAGTGGCTTCTTCCAAGACCAGGGCCTACACAATTTGTTCCCATTTGCTTGAAAAAAAAAAAAATCACTAATATTGGTGGTATTTGGGAGTGTACTTACCCTCTAGTCGATCTTGCTGTTTTCAAGGATGATGCTCAGCATGGTGTACTCTGGGCTTTTAAAAGAGCCTTTCTTTGTATATATCAACAGGGTAGTTTCTGTACCCTGTAGCTGCGGAGAGTCAAGCGGACCAAACAGACTAAGCCAGACTGTTATGGATCACACCACAAATTAGAGGCAGATGCATTTATTTCAATCTGGTGTTCTCTTTTGACTTAATATATCATTCTCCATTTTTTCCCTTCTATTATGTTATACCACACCTAATTTCCCAAAAGGCTTGAGTCATTTTATGAAAATGCATAAAATATGTGGAAATGGGTGAAAAGGAAACTAAGGGTGAGTAGGCTAAGATGGAGCCAGGATAAGGTCAGTAAGCCAATGCAAACCATAATGCTATATGATTCAGCTGCAGGTACAGAAGAACCTCTTTAAACATAGCCTGTAGCAACTGGGGTCAGGATGGGGCGAGATGGGAGGGCATAAAAATATCAAATGTTTACAGCATTTCAGTGGCCATCTTATTCTGGTTCTCTAAGGAAGAATATCAGTCCCTCTGGAAAAGGAGGGAAAGGATGAGAAGCTGAAAGACTGCAATAATTTTTTAAATTGTCAAATGAGTCCATTTGTTGGAACAGAAATAATTTAGTGAAAAATAGGCAATCAAATTGAAGTTTTCTTCTCCTCACTATTTAATCTTGATATATTGAGAAGCTCTTAACATATTAAAAATGGACAATGACCAAAATGAGAATTGGAATTTCAGCTAAAAGTATACGTGCTTCATCCACTTGTGGAAATACAAGTTCTGAATGATAATTAATGTTAGTCCCCTATCCAGAGTGGTATCCTTATTGTGTGTAGCTTTGGCCATACAAACCAGCCTGGTCCATCAACAGGGAACAACTTGACCTCTGATGAGGAACACTTTCACCCTGACAGAAAGTGGTCATGTCTTCTTAGCTTCTGTAGTCTGATTTAATGTCAGGCAAAGGGAACTTTGAAGGGAACTTTGAAGAGATAGTCCTTTAAATATTATTGGCACATAATATTTATTACCTTTTTATAAAAAATTTGAGATGAAAGTCACATAATTTAGAATTAATCATTTTAAAGTGTATGATTCAGTGGCCTTCAGTACATTCAAAATATTGTGCAACTATAACTCATATATAATTCCAAAACATTTTCATCATTACAAAAGAAAACCCCATACCTGTTGTATTAGTCAGGGTTCCCTAGAGGGACAGAACTAATAGATGTGTATATATATATATAGGGTTTTATTAAGTATTAACTTACAAGATCACAAGGTCCCACAGTAGGCTGTCTGCAAACTTGAGGAGCAAAGAGAGCCAGCCCGAGTCTCAAAACTGAAGAACTTGGAGTCTGATGTTTGAGGGCAGGAAGCATCCAGCATAAGAGAAAGATGTAGGCTGGCAGGCTATGCCAGTCTCTCCTTTTCACTAATTTGTGATTGAAGGATGCAAAGTTAAGCAGTTTTACTCTCCATCTCCCTCTCTCCTTAGCCCCTGGCAACCAATAATTTGTTTTCTGTTATGCATTCCTTGTTGACTATACACTTTTCGATGAGGCTGGTGAAAAACAGATGGAACTAACTGGGCAAATTAGTCTGCTGTAGTAAGAAGGGTATTAAAAAATAAATATAGGCCAGTGCAGTGGCTCACACCTGTAATCCCAGCACTTTTGGAGGCCAAGGAGGGCAGATCACCTGAGGTCAGGAGTTCAAGACCAGCCTGGCCAACATGGTGAAACCCTGCTCTACTAAAAATATAAAAATTAGCCGGGTGTGGTGGCGCATGCCTGTAATCCCAGCTGCTCAGGAGACTGAGGCAGGAGAATCACTTGAACCTGGAAGGCGGAGGTTGTAGTGAGCTGAGATCATGCCACTGAACTCCAGCCTGGGTGACAGAGCAAGACTCCATCTCAAAAAATAAAAATAAATAAATTGATAAATAAATATAGCTGGTGATGGGTCATTATAAAAAAAAATCTGCTTGCTAATCAATGAAAAAAGGCATGAAATGAGTGATGGCCAAGACTGTGTACTCATTAGTTATCTAGATTTAACCAGAAAAATGAAGCAACAATGTATGAACAATTTAGTTGTAATAAAGACGTTGCAAAAAAACAGTTATTGATGAAACCAGGCAGAGAAAAAGCAGGGTCAGGAAATTTGAGTGTGTAGGCTTTCCATCTTAAGGAGAAAACAAATTGGATACCATATGGTGCAAGCACTACTCTCCCCCGTAACATGAAAACTTGATGAAAACAAAATCAAAGAAACCTTGAATGAAGAAACTTACTCATAAGAAAGTTCAGCTTCATCCATGTGCAAATGTTTGGGCATGTTGGGAGGCAGAGGTTAATAGGAGTGACGATGGGTATAAACTGAAGGAGCTGTTTAATGACAGATTAAATCCAATTTTGCCTTCACTGTATAATGACACAATTCACCTTCTACCATTCAGTGCCTCCAGCATCTCCTGAGCCTCCTGAACCAGATGCACTTGAAATACTGATGGGGAGTGGGGGAACATTGTTTAAACATTCAGTTTTAACCCATGACTCAAGATTGAAGGTCTCCAGTATTTTTTTTTTTTTTTTGAGGTAAAAAGCCCAATATCTGTAAAGCCAAACTTGAGATAGCTAAATTAGGAATCACTAAAGGCCCTAATCCAGGGTTCAGTAGTAATCACTTTGGTGACCTTAGGCTAGTAATTTACCCATTCTAATCTTATTTTCTCATCTCACTCTACCTATCTCATAAATTTTTTTTAAAGTAGAGCTAGGCTCTATGTTGAAAAACATTTTGAAATAGAACTCAGCAACTTTTTAGTTTGAATATTTACAAATAGCTGTTTATTGGACCCATAAAAATAAGGGAAAAATCCTTTCTGCGTGACACAAATATTTATTAAGGGTTTAATCACTAGCAATGAATTCCTCTATGAAGTATAGTCACTAATACTTCACACTGGTTTTTGATGAGGTTTGCAAATATGAAACAGTGTTGATAGTGATGATCCTTTTCATGGGGTTTCCACTTTTTCTCCTCTCAGCTTCTGACTTAGTTTATCTTAAAGCCCTCAGAAGCTTCTTGTATGTCTTCAACCTAAACCACAATATTTTCTCTGTATGTCTCGAGATTTTAGAGGAACCAAGGCATTTTTGAGGAATTCTAAGTCGTTTTTTTGGTGTTGAAATTCACACTTGGGAGAAGAGTGTCCTTATAAAAGATTATTCTGGAGAGCTAAACATAATCCAGATCATGAAGAATCTTTCATGATAGATATGAACTTGGTTAAGAAGCTCCTTTTCTAGACCGTTATTTAAGGTCAGAAATCCTGTTTGGTGGCCGGTCAGTCCAGTAATTTAGGTCTGTCTTCAACAGCCTTCTTTACTGAACAGAGAAGACTCAAAGACTCTCTGAAGTGACATTTTTCTTTTTTCCCCCCTGAGAACAAAAAGCATTAATATAACTTAGGTGGAAAAAGTGAAATATGAGAACAGAACAGAGCTACTTCTGTGAGGTAGCTACAATTATTTCCACTTCACAAATGAGGAACCTGAGGTTTAGTACAGTTAAATAATTTGCCTATGTTCATACAGGTAGCATTAGAGTTGGAATTCAAAGTTCATATATTTTACCACTAAGGAGTAAGTATTTTCTTTTCCTTTTTTTTTTTTTCTTTGAGACAGAGTCTCGCTCTGTCACCCAGGCTGGAGTGCAGTGGCACGATCTCGGCTCACTGCAACTCCGCCTCCCTGTTTCACGCCATTCTCCTGCCTCAGCCTCCGGTATAGCTGGGACTACAGGCGCCCACCACCACGCCCAGCTAATTTTTTGTATTTTTTAGTAGAGATGGGGTTTCACCATGTTAGCCAGGATGGTCTCGATCTGCTGACCTCGTGATCCACCCGCCTCGGCCTCCCAAAGTGCTGGGATTACAGGCGTGAGCCACTGCACCAGGCAGAAGTAAGTATTTTCTAAATTACTGTGTGCTGAGAACTCTTAGGCACTCCTCTAGGAGTTTTATGTTAGAGAACTATGCAAGATCATGTGGAAGCAGGGGCCAGATTATATGGTACATCTAATAGGTTCTATCGAAATAAATAAAAGGAAGACATTACTGGGATTTGTTCAATCAGAGAAAAAAAAAAATTTTGGAGGAGTTGGAACCTGAGCTAGCTCTCAAAGAAAAATATAAGAAGTAGATCAATTACAGTTGGAGGCAGGAGCATGGGTTATTCCAAACAGAGACAAGAATAAGGTGAAGGCACAGAGAGAGAAATGAATAGAGTGTATTGAAAGGACTCCGACTTGGTACAATACTAGAGTCATGGTGTAGAGTAGTGAAGTGAAGCCTGGTGTGGTAGGATAAGCTATGTAGAAGGCCTTGAACGCCAACCACAGGGCTTTCTCTCAGCCTTAGAACTGTCTATTGAATAAGCAAATTTCTGCCTGTCTCAGGTACTCTCACTATTGTTATCCATCAAGCAGAACAGGAGTTGCATTTGCTTTCCAAAGTGCTATTATGTTTTATGTTTATGAGGGGAAATGTGACAATACAGGTCCAGGTGTCCAAAGGGAATTATAGCTGTCATCTTCAATGCAATACAAAACTCCATGGCTGCTGGGATTTTCATGCTCACTGGCAGCCCAGAGATATATTATTTATTTCAAATTATACCTTTTTCCCTTCTTTCTCTAATGGGCCTGTCTTTCTTTCAATGTTCTGCTAGTTCTAGCAGCTTCAGCTGTTGCTGTCATACTTAATAAGGACTTTGTGGAGCTTAGATATTGTGCGGCTGTACCAACTTTCCCACAGCCCAGTAAAGGAGCTTTGAGATGAGCTTTTTCTTTCTGTGTTTGCTAATGTTTAGATTTCAACCTGAAAAATATTCCAGGTTGACCCACACTTATTCTGCTATCAGTGAGAGGGTAGGAATCAATAAGATTAGCTTCCTCTAATGCCGCAGCAAGGTCACCCACAAAGCTCATAGCTTGTTGAATTGCATGAAATGATCCAAGCTAGTTCAAAACTCCCAATGTATTAAATGTCGGTGCTCACTTTTGCAAAGTCAGGCATCCAAATTGTGCCTGGTATAAAGCATTAGGCAGTGGGTCTAGGAGATTGAGCTCAAGGGCAAGAACATCATAACTTTGGAATTATTGGCATTGACGTGGCTATTTTCACTCATTGTGATAGGAATGTGTTCCTGAAAGAAGCAAGATGATTCTAAAAAGTACCGTGCAATTATAAAACAGTGGGAAATTAAAGAGGTGCTTTTGTGCTTGCTTTCTTGCCACTGATTTTGCATTCCCTATTTTACTTTATGGTAGCCTATATGTCACTCAAATAAAATATAACTGGTGCTGTTTAGTACTTGGTAATTTTACTGTTGCTTGTACAACATATGCAAATATTCTAAAATGTGTCATTGATGTCAGTACATCACAAATAAAATGCACATGAAATGGAAATAACACTGTGCACACCCATACACCCACAAGTGCATAGGAGTCTGATCTTGATAGATTCAGAAGAACCCTTAGCTGGCAGTTTTAATAGGCAATCATAGAAAAGAATGCCAGCAAAAATGACAGAGTTCGTATTTCTACTGACAAAATACCAAAATGACTTATGAGTTATATTCTCAAAAATGGAAGGGGGGAGAACTGAAGAGTGAGTGTGTGTGTGTGTGTGTGTGTACAGACTTATATAAGGTCAATGGTAGATTGGAGAGTGTAGACTAATATGTGAGTAAAGTTATGGAGTTTAATAACATAATCATGGTTAACTAACAAGCACTGAAACTGTAAAAAATATAGGGAAGCATCAGTATTCAATGAGGTTGGGGGTACTGGGCTGCACAGCTATGATAGAACTGGGAACAAAACTCTTACATTGAACTGGTATTTAGCTCTTGACTTTATGAATTTGTGTTCAGGTTGCAACTACAAAGTAACTACATTTGTTACGTGTCAGAGTAGTGAATTCTAACCACTTGGCAACCATGTTTCAGAAGGAGGATTGTAGTTACTTCACTAAGTGGGTCTAGGGGCAATAAGGAGATGAAATGGCTGCCTGCTAGGCAACTGCACACATTCAGTAAGGTGGGGGGAGAAGGAAGACTATTGGTAACACTCACAGAAAAGTGGGGCCTGCCTACCCAGAGATAGAGAATTACAGTTGAGAAAGGCCTGTCTGCCTGGAAGTGTGTGTGAGTATATTGTGTGAGTGTATATGTACATGTATATGTGCAGGTATGTGTATGTGTGTTAGTGTGTGTGTGTGTGCTAGGATATATGAGTGTGGGTATGTGTACATGTGAATGTGTGTATGTGTATGCATGTGTGAGCATGTTGTATGAGTGTATATGTGTATGTGTATCTGTGTGTGTATTTAAGTGTCTTATGCATGTGTGCATGTGTGAGTGTGTAGACGTATGAGTGTATAAGCCTGTGGGTGAAGTTTACACTGATGCAGAAGAGTGCTGGAGCCCATGGGGAGAGGTGGTCAGTTTGAACCAGGCCTGATTTGAACCCTGCCCAACGCCTGGTGAGCCCATGCTCTGCACCAGTGTTTCATCCCTAGCTTTGCACATAAACACCATCTCTCTCTGGAAAATCTTTCCAGTCTCTGCCTGGGTAATATAATGTAGCCCCATCCCTCAAGGACCAGCTCAGGTACAGCCTCCTCCATGAAGCCTCCCATGATTTCACTTCCCCTGTCCCCAAAAGATGGGACCTCTCCTGTGGCTGTGGGTTTGGGGTGGGGCATCTGTGCTGGGGTATAGATGAGTGTTGGAACACTGAAATGGGAGCAAACTGACAGGAAGAATCAGAGGCATACATTTAGAATTTGTAGTTTGTATTCATAACAAGCACCCTTGGTGATTCTCATTATCAGGTAAGTTCAGGAAACACTGGTCCAGTCTTATCCCCTCAATTTTTAGAAGAGACAACTGAAGCTCAGAGAGGGTAAATTTACTGGCCTAGGATCACACAATCCTTTAGTGACAGAACCAAGACCAGCATGCAGATATCCCACTATCTTTTCAGTTCAGTTATGTTTCCCTTTGTATTATATTACCATAATAAGACTGGCTACATAATTTGCATGGCCCAGTGTAAAATTAAAATGCAAGGCTCTTTGTTCAAAAATTATTAAAAATGTCAAGACAGCAAAAGCAGAGCATTAAACCAAGCACAGGGCCCTTTTACATGCAAAGCCCTGTGCAACTGCACAGATCATACAGCTGTGAAGCTGATGCTGTCCCACAAAGAGTATTTACTATATCTTGCATGTGGTAGGTCATTCTATAAATACTTGTCGAATGAATTAATGGATTGAATTAACACCTCTCATTTGCCAGGAATCTATGAAAGTGGGATACTAGATAAATATGTTTTGATGGAAGTATAGGAAAGAAGAGAAGAAAAATAGGTCTGCAACATGATACATGGGTTACTGATATTTGTGTTTGGATTTTTTATGTCAGTGTTTGCACATGAATTGAGATTGCTACAAAGGCTATCCAGTATAAGCAATTGCTGAGTAACCAACACAGGGTCTCCGACTGGTAATAACAATGAATTTTAAACACTTAGCAACCATGACTGAGGAGGAGGCTTTGCAGCCCTAGCAGGCCAAGGAGCTGGGAGGAAAAGAAAAAAAAAAATTGGCTGCCTACTGGATAACTGTGCATATTTAACAAGAAATAGTTTGGGGTGCAAATCATCTGAGTGTATTAAATCCAGTCTGTCTAGGGAATTGGTATGTAGCTTACTCCCTTGGTGAAGCTTCGACCTAAGGAATAATCAAAGCTTTTCTGAAATGTCTGTAATCACAATTTGGAATCCTTACGTTACCATAAGACTTCTAAAAGCCACATCTGCTATACAGTATTGTCTGGTGATCCATATAAACTCTTTAGGTCACAGGTTGTTAATTTGTCTGTATTAGTTTTCTATTGCTATGTAAAATATTACCACAAACTTAATGGCTATTAAGCCATTTATTTATTATCCCAGTTTCTTTAGGCCAGAAGTACAGGTACAGTGTAGCTGGTTTCTCTGATCAGGGTGTCACATAGTTGAAATCAAGTTGTTGGTTGGGTTGTGTTCCCATCTGGAGCTTGGGATCCTTTTCCAAGCTCATTTAGATTCTTGGCAGAATTGAGTCCTTTGTGGTTATGAGGTATCCATTTTCTTGCTGTCACCTAGAGGTCATTCTCAACTCCTAGAGGATGCTCTCATGTCCCAGTTACATGTCTCTCTCCATCAGCAGTTCCTAACATAATCATTTGCTTTCCTCCAAGTCAACAGAATAGCATCTCTGCCACTTAGAACCTTTCTGACTTCTCCAGTTTTTTAAGGTTTCACCTCATAGGTCAGGCTAAACTTGGGTAGTCTCATTTTTTTGTTAACTTAAGAGTCAACTGATTAGGAACCTTAATTTCATCAGCAAAATTCTTTCACCTTTGCAGTATAATATAACTTAATTACAGGAGTGAGAATCTATCAGATTCACAGAAGGGATTATACAAGCTATGTATAACAAAGGTCAAGATTATTGGAGGCCATCTTAAAATTCTGCCTACCATAATATTCATGAAAGAACTTTAGGGACATATTCAAAACTCTAAAATTTTATGCAAAAAATTTTGTGATTGTTCATTTTTTCTGGGAGCCAGTTGACTGCATTCATCAACAGAGGTCTGTGACCCAAATCCTATTAAGAATCACTGATGGGCCAGATAATATACACTGGCAAGAAGTGATCTAGAACCAAATACTTATTTCTGAAAGAATTTAACCAGTGTCTTTTCAAGGAACTAAATAATTCTAGTGTGGTGTTTATTGAGATGAGGTGGTTCAAGTTTTACTCAAAATGTATCTTTTAGTGTGTGATTTTCTTTTAAATCAATGACTAATTGGTATTTCCAAACAGATTTTGTTATCAAAGTGTTTGTTTCTTTTTACATTTATCATTGCTACTTTATTTTTCACATTTGTGTAACTGTGCCTCCACTGTCCTTCCCCATCTGTCTGCCTATAACATGTCCACCAATGGCAAGGAGCAGTTAAGTCAGATAAAATTTGGATATTAGATGGGGACAGAAAATCATCAATGCTGTGCACATTATATTCCATACAGGAATATAATTAAATTTTGGACCTTCTGGCTAGGTTGTAAGCAACTTGAGGGACAAGAATCAGATCTTGTGTTATATTCTATATAGCACTATATTGGGTCAAAAATAAGCTCTCAGCCGGGCGTGGTGGCTCATGCCTATAATCCCAGTACTTTGGGAGGCCGAGGAGGGATCACCTGAAGTCAGGAGGTTGAGACCAGCCTGGTCTCAACCAGGTGAAACCCTGTCTCTACTAAAAATACAAAAATTAGCTGGGCGCAGTGGTGGACACCTGTAATCCCAGCTACTCAGGAGGTTGAGGCAGGACAATCGCTTGAGCCCAGGAGGCAGAGGTTGCGGCAAGCCGAGATCGCGCCACTGCACTCCAGCCCGGGCAACAGAGTGACACTCTGTCTCTCACACACACACACACACACACACACACACACACAGAGCCCTCAATAAATATTGAGTGAATTCACTTTGATTCAGAAAATAATTTTTAGAGGGTATTGTGTGTAGGAACTGTAACAAAAAATAGGACAAAATTATGTGCCTCAAGTTTACAATCTAAGGAGTATCAGATAATCACAACCCAAAGATTGTAAGGTGATACAAAGTCAGGAGAATGCCAAATGAGAGGTATGAGCAGTGTGGTCAGATCAGATTACATGTAGCATCTAATGGGAGTGTGGGTGGGGCTGGGCAAGGTAATGAGTCAGAGAAGAGCATAGCAGAGGAGTTGAAATTTGCAGTGTGTGAATAGAAATGGAGTACAGAGGGAGGAAGGCTTTAGAATGTAAGAAGTGGTAAAGAAGCAAGAAAGTCATGCTTCAGGTAAATAGATGTATTGCACATTCTCCATGTGTGGTCCAGCCTTCCCCTGCTTTTTCTGATTGGATTCCCTTAACCTATTGGCTCAAATGCAAATATCTGTCATGGCCCAGTTTAAATGTCAGCATCTCCATGAAACCTTTCTCTTCACTCAGACCAAAAATAATCTCTCCTTCCTTTGAAATCCTGTAGCATGCTATCTACATCTCTCACAAGTCACTTTCTGTTGTTTAGCGTATATATATATATATATATATATATATATATGCATGTTCTATCTTCTCTATCACCACTAATTTTAAAATTCCCTTACTTTATATTGTAATTTCTGTTTAAAAAGCAATTTCACATACATTGTTCTAGTGTTCTCTTGGTGCAGATGGAAAGACCATGGCTCAGAAATTCCCAAGCTTTACTGCTAGTAAGTAACAGAGAAAGGGCCTAAGTCTAGGTTTTCAGAATTCACACCTAATACATCTTTTTAATTTTGTTTTCACCAGATTACTCTTTGTGTGCATAGGTACGTAAAATGTCTATGAAGGTGACAGAAATAAAATTTGCTAATATTTAAAATGTTACTAGTCTTGGCCACTTCACTTCAGAAGTCCAGTGAAAATGCTGTTTACCTTATCTGACAGATCCACCTGTGTAAATCATCTTTCTCATAAGTAAATTATGGGGGAAATGTGAGTCTGAGTTTCATATCCCTATATTTCTTCTAACATGGATGTTTAATGCATGTTTTTTAACAACTTTATTGCTATATGATTCAAATACCATAGCATTTACCTTTTTTAAGCATACAATTCAGTGGGTTTTTGTAAATTTTGTAAATTTACAAAGTTATGAAACTGTTATTACCACAGTCCAATTTTAGCATATTTCCTTCATTCCAAAGAGATCTCTCATATCCATTTGCAGTAACACACATTTTTCAGCCCCAGGCTACCACTAATCTCTTTTCTGTCTCTATAGATTTGCCTTTTCTGGAAATTTTATATAAAAGTTATCATACAATATGAGGTATTTTGTGCCTGGCTTCTTTGTACAGTGTTTTCAAGGTTCATCTATGTTGTAGCATGTATCGGTATTGCATTTTTTTTTTGCAAAGTATAGATATACTGTATTTTATTTACCCATTCACCAGTTGATGGACATTTGCATTGTTTATACTTTGGGGTTCTTATAAGTAATGTTGCTGTGAACATTCATGTATAAGTTCTTGAATAAACGTTTTCATTTTATCTCTCTTGGTTATGTATATATATGTATATATGTGTGTGTGTATATATATATGTGCATATATGTGTGTGTGTATATGTATATGTACACATATATATGAGTGGAAATGCTAGGTAATATGCCAGCTCTATGTTCAAATTTTTGAGGAACTGTCAGACTGTTTCCAAAGTGACTGCACCATTTTACATTTGCACTAATAATGTATGAGGGTTCCTGTTTCTCTATATCATCACGAACATTTGTCATTATGTCTTTTTAATTATAATCATTCTAGTGATTGTGGAGAGGTATCTCATTGTGGTTTTGATTTGCATTTCCCTGATGGCTAAATGATGTTGGGCATCATTTCATATTATTATTGGCCATTTGAATGTCTTCTCTGAAGAAATGTCTGTTCAGGTCCTTTGACCATTAATCAGGTTATTTGTCTTTTTATTATTTGAGTTATGACGTTTTTATATATTTAAGGTAAATGTTTTTTACCAAATGTATGATTTGGAAATATTTTCTCCCAGTCTGTGATTTGTCTTAATTTTCCTTATTTTATGATTTAATTTATTAGTTTTTTAGATACATGATCTCACTCTGTTTCCCAGGCTGGAGTACAGTGGTGCAGTCATAGCTCACTGCAGCCTCCAACTCTTGGGCTCAAACAATTCTCCCACCTCAGCCTTCAGATAGCTGAGACTACAGGTGTGTACCACCACACCTGGCTAATTTTTAAAATATGTTTTTGATAGAGACAGAGTCTCACTGTGTTGTCCAGGCTAGTCTGGAACTTCTGGCCTCAAGCAATCCTCCTGCCTTTGACTCCCAAAATGGTGAGATTACAGGCATGAGCCACGGTACTTGGCCTGTCTTCTTTTTTTTTAATGGTAACTTTCGAAGCACAACAATTTTTGTTGAAGTCCAATTGACTTAATTTTTATCTTGTTGCTTGAATGTTGTTGTCTTACCTACAAAATCTTTGTCTAGCCCAATATTACAAAGATTTGCTCCAATGTTTTCTACTAAGAGTCTTACAGTTTTAGCTCTTACATGTAGGTCTTTGGTCCATTTTGAGTAAAGGCTTGTGCAGGTATCAGGTAGAGGTCAGAATTAATCTTTTTGCATTGTTCTAGCACCATCTAAAAACTATTTTTTTCCCATTGAAATGCCTTTGTACCTATGTAAAAAATATTAATGATAAATGTAGGGTTTTTTTTTTTTTTCTGTAACTTTATAGTACTTTTTGAACTTGGCAAGTGTAAGTTCTTTGTTCTTTACCAAGATTGTTCTGGCTATTCTTGAACATTTTGCCTTGTCATACAGATTTTAGGATTAGCTTGTCAATTTTTGCCTAAAAAGCCTACTAAGATTTTGATAGGGGAATGTCTGTGTGAGAAAAAAATGGAAAAGGATCTAGAAAAGACTATGAGACAATAGCAAAGACTTGGAATCAACCCAAATGTCCATCAGTGACAGACTGGATTAAGAAAATGTGGTACATATACACCATGGAATACTATGCAGCCATAAAAAAGGATGAGTTTGTGTCCTTTGTAGGGACATGGATGCAGCTGGAAACCATCATTCTCAGCAAACTATCACAAGAACAGAAAACCAAACACCGCATGTTCTCACTCATAGGTGGGAACTGAACAATGAGATCACTTGGACTCGGGAAGGGGAACATCACACACTGGGGCCTATCATGGGGAGGGGGGAGGGAGGAGGGATTGCATTGGGAGTTATACCTGATGTAAATGACGAGTTGATGGGTGCTGACGAGTTGATGGGTGCAGCACACGAACATGGCACAAGTATACATATGTAACAAACCTGCATGTTATGCACATGTACCCTAGAACTTAAAGTATAATAATAAAAAATAAATAAATAAAAATAAAATAAATAAATAAATAAATAAAAGAAAAGACTGTGAGAGTCATCATAACATAAAGCCAATCTGACCCCAAGTGAGAGAGATGAAAGGGGAGTTGGGTAGAATTGTCCTAGACTTCCATCAGTCTAAAGAAGGTTTAACAGGAGAGTTTGACTGATAATCTTTAAGCCAAAGTCAACCAACTAATTGTTTTCTGTTTCCCAAGAATGGACCTGCCTTTGTGTCCCTGCCATGCTCAGTCTTTGGCTGGGAGAAGCCTGTGGGACACACGGGCTCAATACCAGTGTGGTGATGGATTTTAGTGCACAGAAGGTAGAGCCCTTCATCAGTTACATTCCTTGTAGTTGGAGGTCTGTGAGTTGGATTCTCATAGTTGCTATAATACATGACCAAGCAACATTCTTCTCTTTCTCCAGCAGAACTTCAGAAGAAGGATCTGATCATTCTGGCCCAGAATCAATTTTCCTTGAAGTTCAGTCTTATAATATTTGTAATACTATGCAATATAGATTCTTCTACATTCAGACTG
Organism: Mandrillus leucophaeus; assembly: GCF_000951045.1. Lineage (NCBI taxonomy): Eukaryota > Metazoa > Chordata > Mammalia > Primates > Cercopithecidae > Mandrillus > Mandrillus leucophaeus. The sequence continues at coordinate 1,301,474 of NW_012109075.1, forward strand.
TCACTGTGTTCATGTGCTTGGCTGAGTCATGGTTGTTTCTAGAGGAAGTAGCCAAGATAAAGTTACTGGACCTCAACAATACTGGTTATTTAAGTTCTAGCAGTAAGTTCTGCTATGGAACTATCCGTGTAGATTTTGTATGAGATTCCTTCTAGATATCTGTGTGCATCCTCCTTTCATACCATGGGAATTTACTGAGTGGGAATTCCATAGAGGCCAGTAGGAAGGCTTCATTTCAGATATGGACTTTGTACCCATTGAGATGATTTTCATAGAAAGGATTAGTTTAAAGAAGTAGATGAGAAACATTACCTTGGAAACAGCATGTAGGTAGAGTAGGGGGCTACTGAAAAGATGTATTCCCTATAGTAGGCACTTCAGTGGCATTTTACCTTTTTCATGTAAGTGGTAATTATGCATTTAAATCAGCAAACCTTGGGAGAGCATACTTTCTCAGCTATGTTTTCATCTTTTCATATGTCTAAAAATTAATCTTCTGTTGGGAGTGACTTACTGATGATCCCCATGCTATCATGTGACTTCAGCATTCTTTCCATTATGATGTCTTTTCAGTCTCCAGCAGAGGTAAAAGATAAGTTGTGAAGCACAAAATTTTTAAATCAAGAGAATGACAAAAGGAAATCAATGTTACGACTATGAAATAAACAAGAGTACTTTCCAGGGCAAAGAATTTGGTGTAATCTAGATAGTATATCTGATCCCTTTGTCAAATTCTTTTCTGAACCTAGGAGGAAGTTGTAACAGTCCTCATATTGCCTTGTACCCTCCAAGGAAGTCATTAACATTTCAAAAATATTATCGGGGTTTTTTTTGAAAGCTATGGGAGAACCTTACTATTTTAAAGTAAAATTATCCTTTGCTTTGTATGATTTCAGCTGCTCTGATTCCATTTTAGTTAAGGTTAGCTTAATTCTCACGGCTCTAACCCATCCCAGTATATTTGCCTGAAGCTCTATTAAGTAGATTGTATTAAGTAAAATTTTACCAACTTGAAATTGAGAAGAGGTTTTAACCTGTTAAGGTTTTGCCATGAGAATGGATGTAGTTAGAGTAGTCATATCTTCTATTCCTTCTTGGTTTCTATCTGCTTGCTTCATTTTGGCATTGGCATTGCATTTACCTGCAGCAAAACCTTACAGAATTCACCTGAGGGGTTAGACGCTAATTATAATCGATTTACAGTCATGTGCTGCATAACAACATTTTGGACAAGGATAGACTATGTGTATGATAGTGGTCCCATAAGATTATAATATGATATTTTTACTGGACTTCTTCTATGTTTAGATAAACAAATATTTCCCACTGTGTTTCAGTTTCCCACAGTATTCAACATAGTAACATGCTGTATAGCTTTGTAGCCTAGGAGTAATAGGCTATGCCATGTAGTCTAATTACGTAGTAGGCTATGCAGTCTAGGTTTGTGTAAGTACACTATATGTTGTCTACACAATGATAACATTTCCTAATGACACATTTCTCAGAATGTATCCTCATTATTAAGCAATGCATGGCTGTGCTGATTGGTGTTTATCACAAGCTCTATATCTGGCAGGTCACTGCTGCCATAGCAAAGGCTATTTATTTTTCTTTGTTGATTTAATATAGTTTCAGTAATTAGAAAATATTTTCCTATGGATTCTCATTCAAAGTTCATTAATCAACAGAACTGATATATTGTTGAGATGACCCAGGACCTGGAAGTGTAGGCATGTGCCCATTTGTTACATGAAGTGTTGACTTGTAATTAGAATGTACTCACGATGCATAGTGTTAAATACAAATGAGTAGAACATGAGAATTGGGAGAAATCTTAGAGATTATCTGGTTCAACCCCCTGCATTTTACTATGGAGGAAACTTTGTGTGGCCCAAGTCACATAACAAGTAAATAGAGGCAGAACTCTTCTGGGCCTGAATTTATATCTCCAGACTCCTATTCCAGTGATTATTCTATTTCCTGTTCTGTTTCTTAAGTGACTTAGTCTAATCATATATTGGGTAGCTTACATGGAAATTAAAAGTAAACATTGAGATAAGTAACTGTTTAATTTCACTTTGAAAACTAAGAAAAATTGGCTATGAACAGGTGGGGTAAAAACTTTCAAATGCTTTGTGAAAAATTAAGGTCTATTTTTCTGGGGGTGACAGTGATCATTGATTGAAGACATCTGATGCAGAACTATCTGGGCTTGCATTGTACTGCATATATGGCTTTTAAGCACTTGAAATGTGCCTAGTCCAAACTGAGATAGATGTTGTAACTGTAAACTAGACACTGTACTTCAAAGAATTAGTACCAAAAAAGAATGTAAAATATTTCACTAATATTGTAAATATTATACATAATGAAATTATATTATTTGGATATATTGGGTTAATTATATACATATTATTAAATTAGTTTTATCAATTTATTTTTACTTTTTAATGTGGCTACTAGAAAATCTAAAATTACATGTGTGGCTCACATTGTATTTCTATTGAATAGCACCTGTCCAGATTGTTGCTACCAAATGTATGGTCCATGAACCAGCAGCATTGGCATTTCTTGAGTGCTTGAAATTAATGCAGAATTTTATGACTCAAGCCAAACTGACTAAATTTGAATCTGCATTTTAACAAGATTCCCAGGGTAATTTACATGGACATTAAAGTTTGATATATACTGAGCAAGCATGTTCACACCTTGTTCAGATACCCCCTAGTTCTCCACACAGAACTTGTTGGATTCCCTTCTGACTTGATATGTGACATTTAGAGCCAGGTCAACCCATGACATTCTGGCTTTAAGCTTTGGTAGATTTTTAAACTGCTTTTATGTGCAGTGGTTTTCTGATCTCAAAAAGCTCTACCTTTCTTGTATACCAACATGTTTTTACTAATAAATCAGACAGCAGTGCAGTGATGAAGATGGGAACTCCAGTAGGCCAAATATGAAAATTACAAATGCTGTTAATACTCAAATCTACCTTCTGCTCAGGTATATCTCCTGGTTCTACATCAATACAGCCAACTGTCTGTTTTATATTTACCTCTGGTATTCTACTAGAATCTCAATACAAAGTGTCCAAAACAAAATTCACCATGTTACCTTAAAAGTATGATTATTTTTATATTTCCTGTCCTAATGGGTATCAGTACCATCTACCTACACATCTAAGTGTGACCTGAAAGTTATAATTAATAATCCTTCTTTCACTTCTTCCTACAAACCTGAAATCCAGTTAGCCCCTTAAGTAGTCAACTCTGCCTCACATCTCTCTCTGGACTATATTCTTACTTTCCACTTATACTGCTCTAATTCTAAGCTTTCATTAAATCTTTCCTGAATTATTATACTAACCTCCTATCTAGTCTTCTATCGTTGTACTATCTTTCCTTTCTAAACATTCTTCCACATTGCAACCAGAAATACCTTTCTCAAATACAAATCTGATCATGCCTAAAATCCTTTGGTGACTTCTGAGTAGCTCAGTCTCCTTGTTAAATGGGGCTAATAATAGCACCTATGTCAAAGGTTTATTGTAATAATTAAATAAATTAATGTATATAAAGTGTTTAGAATAGTGCCTGGTACAGTGTAAGTGATATGTAGGTATTAGCTTATATTATGTTTATTATTCAAGTCTCTTTACAACATGTGACCTCAACCTATTTTGTTATTGAAACCAATGTCCTATCAATTTCTTACAACACACAAAACATTTTATGGCTTATGCATTTTCTGTTACACTGTTTGTGCTGCCTAGAAAACTCTTTTTTGTGCCAGAAAAAAAAAAAAAAAAACACTTCATATTTTTCCCCAAGTTGGTTCCTGGCCGTCATGGCTCCTTTTGATGGCAAAAATTTACCTATATTCCATGCTTGCTTATTAAAATACATTCCTAAACTATGATTATCTAATGCTGGAAGCTTACATATTCCATTTGATAAATGGATGATGCTGCCCAAAGGGAATGTATGGCAACATTTCAGATTTCATTACCATGAACATTTAAACCAAAGTAACCAAAGCTTTCCCAGATGGTGAAATGAACAGCTAATTTTTGTAAACAGAACAGCAGGTGGTCTCCTAATTTATCCAAACTCAAAGGAAAAAACTTATTTGTGACCTTCAGACAGATACTGAATACTGGGGAAAAATGATTTTTGTCAGCTTGTTTATATAAAGTTTTAAAGCACTATTGCTTGGTGTTTTCCTCCTGTTTTAATTGAAATAATTAATTCCAATTAGAATAACAGGCATAACTGTCTTTACAAAATAGTTCTATTCTAGAAGAGATATAGTTCAATAGCATTACCTCAAATAAAATACTACCAAAATGTCATTGGACAAAGTTGGAATTTATAGAAATCTGATAGCGAATTCTACTAGGATATCACCTCCTAACTTAAGATTTCCTTAAGTGTGCATTCTGAAAGGCTGCCTCAGCTTCCCTTGCAGGAACCTATCACACTTCCAAATTTCTTGCCACTGTCTCTTCAAGAAGCGACAATGGCAAGATAGACAGGCAGAAGAACCAGCACAAGTGACAACAAATAGGCAGGAAGGATCAATGCATATTCACTGAATCACCAGAACAATCCAAATGAGTAATAGCAGAAGGTTCCTGTTGGGGACCAGAAGCAAATGCAGGTATCCCAGACATATAAAACAGAATCTCAGGGAATAGGTCCAAAAAACTTCATTTTTAACAAGTACCCTGCCACCCTCAAATAATACAGATGCTCATAAATATTTGAGAACCACTGGGCTAAGTCTTCAGTTTAGTTCACCTGCATTTGTTGCTGGTCCCCAACAGGGACCTTCTGCTATAATTCATTTGGATTGCTATGGTGATTCTGTGAACATGCATTGCTCCTTCCTGTCTAGTCATCAATTGTGCTTGTTCTTTTGCCTCTCTATCTTGCTGTTGTCTCTTCTTTTCATCTTTCATTATTTGATTTGCTTCTCAAATGTTCTCTACTCGATGATACTTTTATGAGGGATGCCAACTTTCACCACTGTTATGCGACATAGTACTGGAAGTCCTAGCTAGAGCAATCAGACAAGAGAAACATATAAAGGGCATCCAAACTGGAAAGGAAGAAGTAAAACTATCCCTGTTTGCAGATGATATAATCTTATATTTGGAAAAACCTAAAGACACCACCAAAAACTATTAGAACTAATAAATAAATTCAGTTAAGTTGAGGGATACAAAATCAACATACAAAAATCAGTAGCATTTCTATATGTCAACAGGTTACAAACTGGAAAATACATTTTAAAAACTAGTAGTCCAATTTACAATAGCCATTAATAAAATCAAATACCTAGGAATTAACCAAATAAGTAAAAGTTCTCCATAATGAAACTGCAAAACGCTGATGAAAGAAATTGAAGAGGACACCAAAAATTGGACAAATATTCCATGTTCATGGACTAGAAGAATCAGTATTGCTAGAATATCCATACTACCCAAAGCAATCTACAGATTCAATGTAATCCTATCAAAATACCAATGATATTCTTCACAGAAATAGAAAAAAAGTACCCTAAAATTTATATGGAACCACAAAAGACCCAGAATATCCAAAGCTATCCTAAGCTCAAGAACATAGACTGGGGAAAGACCGTCTTTTCAACAAATGGTGCTAGGTAAACTGGATATCCATATGTGGAAGAATGAAACAAGACCCCTATCTCTTGTCCTATACAAAATGAAATCAAACTAGATTAAGAGATTAAATCTAAGACCTCAAAATAGGAAACTACTACAAGAAAACGTTGGGAAAGCTCTCCAGGACATCAGCCTGGGCAAAGATTTTCTGAGTAATACCCCACAAGCACAGGCAACCAATGCAAAAATGGACAAATGGAATCACAGGAAGTTAAAAAGCTTCTGTATGGCAAAGGAAACAACCAACAAAGTGAAGAGACAACCCACAGAATGGAAGAAAATATTTGCAAACAAGCCATTTGACAAGGGGTTAATAACCAGAATATATAAGAAGTTCAAACAACTCTAAAGGAAAAACCTAATCATCTCATTTAAATGGGCAAAAATATTGGAATAGACATTTCTCAAAAGAAGATATACAAATGGGAAGCAGGCATATGAAAAGGTGCTCAACATCATTGATCAACAGAAGAATGCAACTCAAAACTATAATGAGATATCCTCTCATCCCAGTTAAAATGGCTTTCATCCAAAAGACAGGCAATAACAAATGCTGGAAAGAATATAGAGCAAAGGGAACCCTCGTCCACTGTTTGTAGGAATGTAAATTAGTACAACCACTATGGAGTCCAATTTGGAGGCTCCTATAAAAAACTAAAAATTGAGCTACCATATGATCCAGCAATCCCCCTGCTGGTATATATCCAAAAGAAAAGAACTCAGTATATCAAAGAGGTATCTACACTCCAGTGTTTGTTGCAGCACTGTTCACAATAGCTAAGAATTAGAAACAGTATCCATCAACAGATAAATGCATAAAATGTAGTACATATACAAAATGGAGTAAAATTCAGTCATAAACAAGAATGAAATCCTGTTATTTGCAGCAACATAGATGGAATAGGAGGACATTCAGTGAAATAAGCCAGGCACAAAGACAGCATTGCATGTTCTCGTTTATTTGTAGGATCTAAAAATCAAAACAGTTGAACTCATGGACATAGAGAGTAGAAGGATGGTTACAAGAGGCTTGGAATGGTAGTGGGGAGTGGAGGCAGGGATGGTTGATGGGTACAAAAATATAGTGATAATGAATGAATAAGGCCTAGTATTTGATAACACAATAGGGGGACTATAGTCAATAATAATTTAATTGTACATTTTAAAATAGCTAAGAGTATAATTGTAACACGAAAGGTAACTGCTTGAAAGGATGGATATTCCATGCTCCATGATGTGATTATTATGCATTGTATACCTGTGTCAAAATATCTCATGTATCCCACGAATATATACACCTATGATGCACTCACAACTATAAAAAATAAAAAAATGAAAAAAAATGCTTTTCTGGACCCTGTTTTTGGGAGAAATCTCTCTCTCTTACTGAACTGTGTTTTCACACGTACTCAATTGAGAGCTTTGTATGCGAATTATCATCTTAGTCTTCTCTCTTCTAGGATGAATCTCGGTGTTTTACTCACTACTGAAATCCTGTATGTACTTGTGTGCACAACATATACCATCCTTCACACAGAAAACACATGCAACAAAATTTGAAAACTAGTTCTTTGGAAGAAATAAATATATATTTTATATATAGGGTTTTTTTTTATATGCTTTAAGTTCTAGGGTACATGTGCACAGCGTGCAGGTTTGTTACATATGTATACATGTGCCATGTTGGTGTGCTGCACCCATTAACTCGTCATTTACATTAGGAATATATCCTAATGCTATCCCTAGCCCCTGTCCCATCCCCACAATAGGACCCAGTGTGTGATGTTCCCCTTCCTGTGTCCAACTGATCTCATTGTTCAGTTCCCACCTATGAGTGAGAACATGCGGTATTTGGTTTTCTGTTCTTGCAATAGTTTGCTGAGAATGATGGTTTCCAGCTGCATCCATGTTCCTACAAAGGACACGAACTCATCCTTTTTTATGGCTGCATGGTATTCCATGGTGTATATGTGCCACATTTTCTTAATCCAGTCTGTCACTGATGGATATTTGGGTTGATTGAAAGTCATTGCTATTGTGAATAGTGCTGCAATAAACATACGTGTGCATGTGTCATTATAGCAGCATGACTTATAATCCTTTGGGTATATACCCAGTAATAGGATGGCTGGATCAAATGGTATTTCTAGTTCTAGATCCTTGAGGAATCGCCACACTGTTTAAACTAGTTCAAATGTTTGAACTAGTTAACAGTCCCACCAACAGTGTAAAAGTGTTCCTATTTCTCCACATCCTCTCCAGCACCTGTTGTTTCCTGATTTTTTAATGATTGCCATTCTAACTGGTGTGAGATGGTATCTCATTGTGGTTTAATTTGCATTTCTCTGATGGCAAATGATGATGAGCATTTTTTCATGTGTCTGTTGGCTGTTGGAATGTCTTCTTTTGAGAAGTGTCTGTTCATACTCTTTGCCCACTTTTTGATGGGGTGGGTTGTTTTTTTCTTGTCAATTTGATTGAGTTCCTTATAGGTTCTGGATATTAGCCCTTTGTCAGATGAGTAGATTGCAAAAATTTTCTCCCATTCTGTAGGTTGCCTGTTCACTCTGATGGTAGTTTCTTTTGCTGTGCAGAAGCTTTTTAGTTTAATTAGATCCCATTTGTCAATTTTGGCTTTTGTTGCTGTTGCTTTTGGTGTTTTAGACATGAAGTCCTTGCCCATGCCTATGTCCTGAATGGTATTACCTAGGTTTTCTTCTAGGGTTTTTATGGTTTTAGGTCTAACATTTAAGTCTCTAATCCATCTTGAATTAATTTTCGTATAAGGAGTAAGGAAAGGATACAGTTTCAACTTTCTACTTATGGCTAGCCAATTTTCCCAGCACCATTTATTAAATAGGGAATCCTTCTATATTTAGAACTTTCAATCAACTCATTTGATAAATTTATGAATGACAGGACATGGATTTTAAGAGAAACCACAATGTTTTGGGAAAAGATGCTGGGAAAGTAATCATGCCTTCCTATCATTTGCTTCTTTGCTATCTATTTAAAGATTAACTATAGGGCTGAGCTGTCCATGATACAGGCAGGCCCAGAAGCCCTGTTTTGATGTTTTTATTACCTACATTCTCTCCTACGGCACAGTGATATATATTAGAGGACTTTGCCTTGGTTGACGTTACTGTCAGGATTGTAACTGGAATTACTCATATACTCTTTGCCGATGAAGAGGTAAGCCTGTAAACAGCTTAGCAGGAAAGACCATGCCTTACTTTTTTATTAGACACAGCACCTAGAATAGTGTAACAAACATAGAGGCTGTTCCTAAACTCCTTTTAATTGATTTCCTCTGGCTGAATCTAAGGGTAATATTTGTTTCTCGGAGCCTGAATCTTCATCTAGCCTCAGACACAGATTATACCTACTTTCTGCCTATCCCTCTTCCACTATACCCTCCTCCTCAGAGCCTGTTGAGCTCTGTTATTTTTGAAAGTCTTTGCAATTCCATTATCATAGCATTGCATATAGGCTAGTTCTATGGTGAGGCCAAGAGGAGTCAAATTGCAATTACCCTACTCCAGCTGGGCCTAGCAATACTGCATTTGAAAAGAGTCAGGCTTTTGAAGGATGACCTTTTTCATCCTTGTTTTTTTTTTTTTTTCTCCCTCAGCATCTTTTGCTGCCCCCACCTCCTCCTACAACTGACTATCTGAAGCAGTTTAAATATCTGTTCATTTAAAACAGCAGCCCAGGCTGGGCGCGATAGCTCACGACTGTAATCCCAGCACTTTTGGAAGCTGAGGTGGATGGATCACCTGAGGTCAGGAGTTCGAGACCAGCCTGGCCAACAGGGTGAAACCCTGTGTCTTCTAAAAATACAAAAAAATTTAGCAAGACGTGGTGATGTGCGCCTGTAATCCCAGCTACTCAGGAGGCTGAGGCAAGAAAATCACTTGAACCCAGGAGGCAGAGGTTGCAGTGAGCCAAGATGGCACCACTGCACTTCAGCCTGGGTGACAGAGTAAGACTCCATCTCAAACAAACAAACAAATAATAAATACAAAACAGCAGCACAGCAAACTGACATATGGCCCCAAACTGGGACGTTGTGCTAGTATCCAGCCCACCACTGTCAAACCCAGGAGTCTAGTGTTGTTTTTGATGGTTTCTCTTGGATGCTCTACTTTGTTATATGCCATATAGGTTCCTTTCTGGAAAGTCTAGGATTTCCTCAAAACTTATAGGGAATCGTGTATCAATAAAGCCTCCAAATTAATAGCTCATCTCAGAATTTAGTTGTTGGAACTCTCTCAGCAGATATATTTTCAGAATCTCATAGTTAATAATATATGGAGCATTTGGAAAGAAATTAAAGATAGGGAGATGATAGAGAAGTTGGGAAGATGTATGAAACATATGGGTATGAGGTTAAGGGGATTTACATTTTAAACTTAAACATTAAAATGAAGGATCAGTTTAAAAAAATCAAAACCCCTGATTTTTCTAATCACAATCTAATGTTATCCTTAGGAGGCCCTTATGCTTATACCAGGCTAAGCACAGAGCAGATATGTCATCTCAGAAACCACCTGTCTGCTCAAATGCACAAAGGAAACTCAGTGAGGGAGGCTTCTAATTAAAATTAAGAGAAACTGAGGCAGATGATGATCAGATGCAATCAGGGTAGACAAGATATACGGAACGAAAGTCAGGTCTCTTAATTATATTTTAAACTAGATTGTACAACATATACTCAGTGGCATACTAAGGCTGGAGCCATGGAAGCAGTCCACTACGGGCACAGGAAATAAAGGAGTGTATTGTCTGTAGAGATATAAAAGCAGTAATAAATGTGATTAATAATCAGTTTGACTTGGCATGTACATTATTATCAGTTTGGAGTACCCAGATTAATCCTCGGATTTGCCTTTCTTTTCTGTCTGTATTTAGTCATTAAGTAACTTCTGTATGCTGATGACTCTCAAATTAAAATCTCTATATCTATCCAACTACTAACTCCACATCTACATAGTGGAAGTCTAATAAACACCTGAAATGTAACATTTCCAAAATTGAATTCCTGGTATCTCCATAAAACCTGCAGTCTTCCCCATCTCAGTTTATGGGATCTTCATCCTTCTGATTGGTCAGACCAAAATTCTTGGAATAATCCTTGACTCATTCTTCTTATCTCCCACAGCACAACCAATCGTTCAGGAAATCATCTTGGCTCTAACTTTGAAATATTTCCAGAATCTGAGGACTCCTCACCACTCTCTCTGCTACCATCCTGGTCTGAGCCATCATCACTATCATGACTTGCCTGATTTACTGCAAAAATCTCCAGGCTGGTCTCCCTGCTAAACTGAGAATAAAAGCTTAGGCTGCTTTAGTGGCCCACAAGGCCATATATATCTGGTACTCAGATATCAGTGTGACTTCATCTCCTGTTCCTCTCTCCTTCACTCCCTTCACTTCAGTCACCCTGGTCACCATGATGTTCCTTAAATACACCTGAGTATTAGCCCGGGGAAGTTTCTTCTGCCTGTGATGCTCTTCCACCCTGATAACTGCATGGTTTTTACTCCCTTGTCTCTAGGTCTTTGATCCAATATCACCTTCTCAGTGAGGTTTATCCTGCCCTGCCTGTTTAATATGCAACTTGCCCCCACTCCACTCCCACCTCCCCATACTCTCAATCCACCTTACTCTGATCTAGGCTTTTCTTTTATGCATATCATTTGTTACTTTCTAATTTTTCATGAAATTTACTTATTAAGTTTGCTTACTGTTTATTGTCTTGTCTTCCCTCACTGGAATGTAAGTGTATATTTTTGCCCCTTTTGCTCACACATTCCCAGTGTCTCAATAGTTCCTGCCTGGCATATAGTATGTATTCAATAAATTATTGTTGAATTAATGCATGGATTTTATTTAACTATATATATCTTATTAATTATGGAAGTAATTTAATTGACTGAAATTAGAGAAACCAGGCATGGGGCACATTTACACATCACAACCAGGCACTTCAACACAGACTTTTTGTACACTGAAGAATTTGTGGATGTTTGTGTGTTGTCTTCTTTAGATTACAACCTAATCCTTGACAGAAATTGTAAGTGCTTGTTCATACATACTTGCAATTGCTTACTTTCTGCCAGCCTAGATGAAGAATATATTGTAAGAATTTCCCTGGTCTGATGAATGTCACCTACTGCAATTCCCTCTTACACACTTGCACATTTACTTTTTGTTGTTTGTGTTTTCTTTTTCTTTTCTTTTTTTTTAACTGAAGATTGTGTAGAAAGTCCTATATAATATAGGACTTTTAAAAATAAGCATGATTGTTTACTTACCCTTTCATTCATCTAGATATTTCCAGTGAGAAAAAAAAAGGAAGGCAAAAAAGAGAAATCACCTGGAAAGTTACCAGAATTAACTCTTAACTGGCATTTAAAACCTTTAATCTCTAACTGCCCTGTAAACAAGATAGTACTTTCATACTTTAGTTTCTGTATAAATCAAGCACCTTTTTTTATACAACCTTATGAGAACTGCTCGCCATGTGACAAATGTTAAGAATTGATGGCCAGGAGCAGTGGCTCATGCCTGTAATCTTAGCATGTTGGGAGGCCGAGGTGGGCGGATCATGAGGTCAGGAGATCAACACCATCCTGGCTAACACGGTGACACCCCGTCTCTACTAGAAATACAAAAAAATTAGCTGGGCATGGTGGCAGGTGCCTGTAGTCCCAGCTACTCCGGAGGCTGAGCAAGGAGAATGGTGTGAACCAGGGAGGCGGAGTTTGCAGTGAGCCGAAAGATCTCACCACTACACTCCAGCCTGGGTGACAAAGCGAGACTCTGTCTCAAAAAAAAAAAAGAAAAATAATTTTTATCTATATATCTATATCTTACAGGAAGGGAACATAATTCAGTAATTTCGTAGAAAGATCTATACTGAACTATTTCATTACAAATGTTTTTAATTACCTGATTTTTCCCCAACATTAACTGTGGTTTTCTCTTCAAATTTCCTTTTCAACGTTCAACAAGAATATCCTGCTGAAGCTCGTGGCCACATCTAGTACAATTGTCCTCAAAGGCTTATGGCTGAGAAGAATGGAAGATCGCTGGACAGCTTCCTAGGGCAGTGTAGAATTGAAGGGAAAATAGAACCTCAGAGCAAACTCAGTTAATTCTGATTTAACCATTAATGAACCAGACAACAGGCTATATTTGTGAAACTGGTAGTCAAAACAGACAGGATGTAACCTTCTGAGACAAAATGTTGAAAATACCAATTCTGTAGTAAGGTTAAACCTGTTTATTTAATCTCAATTAAGACACAGCAGACCATTTATTGATTAATGAAAAATAAGAAGCAGGTTGCAATTAAATTTAACTTTTAAGTCAGGAGGCCCTGGCGATTTGGTCTGATACTATATGACTTTGGGGGATAAATTTTGAAAATTCCTACTCCAGGATAAGGAAGACCTCATTTATTTCTTTCCAAGGTCTCATATATCTTGCTTTACCTTAAAAGAAAAACAGGGAAGTACAGCAATTGGCTGCATTCTGAAACCCAGGCAATAGATCTGACATAGCTATTCTGCTGAAAAATAAAATGAGGAATCCTTGAAAATAGAAAACATTCTACACAAGGTTGGTCAGGTAGCTATGTTGAAGAGGCAAAGTCCTTGGAAGGTCCATTTATCCTCAGAAAATCATTAGACATAGCTAGTGAAATTCTGACTCTCCATCAAGCGAGGCAAGGCTAGCTTTATATGTAGGTAATATGTTCTTTGCAGTATTTCTTTTCTTTTATGTCTTCTAAATGAAAAACAATTAATTAGGAAAGCTATATTGTAAATATTTGTAAAAATAGAATGAGTTTAAAAAGATTTACCCCACTGCTACCATTCCTATAAAACTTTTATTAACATTTTGATGTATTTCATTTCAGTCTTTTTTCTATCCATAAAAGTTGTGTAGTTGTAATCATACTGTCCTTACAATTTTGTATGGTGCTTTTTAAAACTTAATATTATATCATAAGCTTTTCCAAACTGTTGTGAAATTCTCTTAATCATGATTTTAATGGCTGTAAAATGATCCATTGAATAAATATACCATGATGGACATTTAAATTATTTCCAACTTGAACCATAGTAAATAACTATTTGGTGGGCATGTACCCCCATAGTTATTTCTCCATAATTGGATTTTTTCTTTAATGCAGAGACCCACAAATAAAATCATTGGGTCAAAGAACATAGCTCTTTTAGATAATTATATTACAGTTTGATTTCATTTTTACAAAAAGTATAGTGTGTGTCTGGAAAGATACATAGGTACTTAAAATTTAACAGTGATTATTTCTGCTGCTGGGTCTACAAATAAATACTAATGAATAGTTGTTTTTCTTTCCTTTTTACTTTTCATTATTGTCAAAATTTTCTTTTTTTTTCTTTTTTTTTTTTTTTTGATGGAGTCTCACTCACTCTGTTTCCCAGGCTGGAGAGCAGTGGCATGATCTTGGCTCACTGTAATCTCCATCTCCCAGGTTCCAGTGATTCCCATGCCTCAACCTCCTGAATAGCTGGGATTACAAGTGCATGCCACCACACCTGGCTAATTTTTCTATTTTCAGTAGAGACAGGGTTTTGCCATGTTGGCCAGGTTGATCTTGAACCCCTGGTCTCAAGTGATCTACCAACCTTAGCCTCCCAAAGTGCTGGGATTACAGGTGTGAGCCACCGCTCCTGGCCTTTATTGTCAAAGTTTTCTACAGTGAATATGAATTCCTTTTTAAATTGAGAAATTATAATAGGGCAAAGACAGAGTAAAGTGTAATGACTTAAACTCGGCCTTTAGAGGCAGACTTCCGGGTTTGAATTTCTGCTTAGCTAGCTACTAGCTCTGTGATCTTAGGCAAGTAACCTCTTTGGGACTCAGCTTTCTTGTCTGTAAATTGAGATAATGATGGTACATAACTCATAAATTGTTGACCTCATGTCTGTGTTGAGGATTAATAAATTTATCCACACGAAGTGCTGAAAACAATGTCTGGTATATAATAAACACCCCGTAAATGTTCGATATCATTGTTATTTGGGACTGGACAGCAATTCAAAATTCCTATCCCTCATACAGATCATGCGACCCTCTCTGAAATTTTAATGTTGGCAATTCAATCCAGTATCGTTCATTCATAGGACAAGTATACTTGACTTGACTTAAGAATTGAAGTGATTAGAAGAGGGAGCCTCTGAAACTCAGATCCTTCTGCCGTATCATATGTATACACTATTCTCTGTGCTCTCCAGAATAGTCTAACTGAAGAAAGGAATCAGGATACGCAGAAAGCCTGGTTATATGCCGTAACTAGCTCTGGTTTGAATGAGAGGGAAATATGAGGCAGACTTTTAAAGATAGTACCTTACACTTTTATCTGTGACAGGCACTGAACTTAAATATTATGCCATGAAATATGACCATGAACATTTGTAGAAGTAGATATGTCTTGGTACAAATCTCTGTCATTCAAAGATGGCTTTCCCCTCGAAGCAAAATTGATTGTTTTGCTTCATTGAACATTGCAAAATTGGATATCTTGTTTACTCTTCCATAAACCAAAGATTTATAAGGTACAATCTATTAGTAAAATGAGAACCAAGTTTCATTTTAAAAATATTTTTAGATGATTAATCTACCTAGAGAACTACATTTAATTCTGGAGAATAATCTATAAATTCTTGAATAGATATGCCAATGCGCTTTATCATAATCAATCTAGTTTAAAAATCATTTACCAGATACCCACTCAATTATCTATGTTGTATCTTTTTATTTCCCAATATAAACAAATACACATACTAGGGAAGCTCACTGTGTGGGATCACCAGAGAAATTAGTTCATGCAGTGAATAATTATTATTTTATCCATCAGATAGTTAAGCTCAGGATTTTCATCTGTGTAACTTATAATGTATTTCTACTGTAGAACATAGATGAGGTCTTGTTAATATGAAGCCCTCCTGCCCTTCTGAGACCCAGGGCAGTGTTTGGCAACCTTCTGATGCTTTAATACTTTGAAGAAAAGAAGTGAATATTCATCTAATTATCTGGAAAGTTTTTTTTTTTTTTTTCATTTCAGATACTATAGCCTATATAAAATGAACACCAAGTCATTATTTCCTGATTAAACTTTTCTTGCTCTGAGCATGATAGTGGCATTTTTTTTAGGCCATCCACCAAACAATCTGTTGTTCCTCGTTCCTCCAGATGTTACTATCTTCTTTTCATGCCCAGGGATATACTACAGAATGTGTCCTCAGGAGGTAGTTAGAAATTTTATTTGCCTACACTTATAAGTCTCAAATTAAAAGACATCAACTACTGGTGTATGCCAGTCATTGCATAAGCACAGGAATAGACTTAAGCTATTTGTCTAAATTTCCATTCCAGGGAGCAACAAGAAAATCATACCAAAAGTATAATAAAAAGGCATTTGAAGCTCAGGGCATATCTACCGTCTCCTTTGTGGCAGGCTTGAGACAGGAAGATATTATTTGGACCAGGAGTTTACCTAATATCTATGACATCACTCAAGCCTACTCGTAAGTTTTTCTTAAACTGTCCTTTACTTATGTAGTGCTGTAAAGTAAAATAATTAAAAATCAACAACAACAACAAGCTTTGTCTTAAGTGGAGACCACTGAGTGTAAAGCCTACAAGGTGTTTGAATGGGCTGTCTCTCACTTAAGCCTAATAAACTCTGATTGTATTACGAAATGTAGTTTAGTAATTCCCATAAACCCGGAGTCAACAATTCTGTGTCCCAGAAAAATAAAATGAAATAAAAGAGTTAGAAATTATTCAAAGCTTTGAACACACAATGTAGTGGATGAACACAGGCATTTCACTTTTGATTTCTATGAGCAGTATTTTTTTTTGTTATAAAAACAAGAAAAAAGAAAATTACTGGCATACTCAGATACTCACTTCCCTGCCCTAGTATAACTCATGAGGAAACAAAAGCTCTGCCTATGAGTAAGCTCCAAAATCTATCAGAAAATAAATCACCTTAATTTTCATTGTTATTGGAAAGCCTTCTGCCAAGTGGGGAAGTAGATGTTGTACTGATTGAAGCTTCATTTTGTGACAACAGCAAAATAGGATCTGACTTGGAAGGCGCTGAAGAAGGCTGTAAGGCCTTTGTAATGCAGGTCTAGGGGGACAGGACTAACATCAGTATACAAGCTAGCTGGGGTAGAGCTGGTTTTGACTGATTGGGGCTGTTATATTTCCAAGATGCAGCCTGGCCTCTGAGTATCACAAGCAGCTTAAGTATTAAGGGGGTGGTGGTGCTACTCTAGTTTAAAAGCAGATTTTTTTTTTTTTAAAAAAGATTTTATTGTGTAATAATTTAGCACTGAGAAAAATAATAAATGTAGCTATTTGTTTCTCCAGGTAGAACTGTTGAAAGGGACAATTTTAAACAGCCTTCTTCACTTTTAGCAGATACAACACATAGATTGTCCTTCGTGAGAAAAAAAGGCTTGATGCCAAGTCCAGAAGAAATGTGAATGTGGAATTGAGTTTGAAATAAACTGATTCCCAATGCTCCCATTCATAAAACGGCATACAGACCTGTGTGTTGAATGATGTACAATCTTTTTGAAAATTCACTGATTTGTATCAGTCATTTTATTCCTCAAACTCTCCTTCATAGCACCTTCCCCATGCACCCATACCTCCAGGTACCTAGAAAGGGTTTGTCTTTGTGTCCATTTCTTGCTTCTGACTCTTGAACCAAGTGTATACCCTAAGCCAATTGTACACATACTGTAGAGTATAATGGTCTCTGGAGTCAGGCAGAATTGGGCGTGATGCTTGATTGGATCACTTACAGTTATGTGATCCTGAACAATGTAATTAACTTTTCTGAACCTAGTTTTCCACATATGTAAAGTGGAGCTAATAATAGCACCTACCCTTGAGGGTTGTTTTTTGCCTGGAGGATTAAGCAAGGTAATGTAATAAAGAGCTTTGCACAGTGCCTAGTAAACACTCAAAAATAGTGAATTCTGCTTTTATTTTTTGTTGGAGTATTGTAATTTATTCCTTCTCTCGCTTTGCCCTCTCTTCCTCCTCCATCATCATCATCATCATCATCATCAACATCATCATCATCATCAGCCAACATCACCTACAGAGGCTACCTGGTTACGGTTGGTCATAGACTCATACATCTAGGCCACAGTTTCTCAAATAGCATCACTCTTGACATTTTGAGCTGGATATTTCTTGGTTGGAGTGGGAAAAGGATAGCCTGTGCATTGTAGGATCCTTATTGTAGGATGCTCATTTAACAGCATCCCTGCCTCCTACATACTGGATGCCAGTAGCACACATACCCTACACCTTTGTTGTCAAGCTATGCAACCAAAAATGTCTCCAGACAATGTAAAATGTCCTCTTGGGGACAAAATTGCTCCCAGTTGAGGACCACTGTTCCAGGTATTCTTTGGTTTAAAAATATCCATGAAAATTATCTACCATTCATGTATCTATTGCTCTTCATTAGTTTGAGTTATTTCATCCAGTAATCTTGGTCTTTATCTTAAATTCTCCTGTAGATTTTCAGGGTTCTCTGGTTTTTGTCTTAATTTTTGAAACTAAGTCTTATTTCTCTATTTGCCTTATTACAAACCAGTAAGTCTTTGATAGCCAGTTCTGGGCCTTAATATATCTCTGAACTAACAACTTACTGTTTTTTGCTTTGAGCTACCAGCACTTATCTGCAAACTCCTAGTGCTAGGTCACTGATATCTAACCAGAGCCTTTCCTTTAAATATTTGTATAAAAGGCAGTTGAAATGAGGACTCTAGAGCCAGATATCCTGGGTTAGAATCCTAGCTCTTCTAATTACTTGCTTAGTGACTTTAACCTCTCTATTTTCCTCCATTTAAGAAATGAGTACATTAAGAGTCACTATTTCATAGAGTTGTTGTGGAACTAGGTGGTTTAAATAAATAAAAATTTACTTAGAACACTGCCTGGCATATGGTAAATACCATGTAAGTGTAAACTATTATTACTATTCTCATAAAGACTCCCATGTGTCCTTACTAGCATAACATAAACTAAGCTGCAAGCCCCATCTCAGTATGTTATGAAACGCCAGGGGTTCAGTGTAGCTCCCATTGCTCACTTCACAGAAAGCCAATCACTGAGACAATGTGTATTGCCAGGGAGGAAAGGCTTTATTCAGGTGCTGCAACCAAGGAGACAGGAAATAAATCTCAAATCCGTGTGTCCAACAAGCTAAAAGTGGGGGTTTATATAGTAGGGAAGGAATACAGTTATGTGGAAGAGAACAAGAATTAGGGAGGAGTAAGGAAGCAGTCAGGATGGGTGAGGGGTCTAGTGTCTTATTGTCTGAATGTGGTGATCTGGTAAGTTTCAATTCCTTGATAGTATCAGGGAGGCCTGAAGATTGGTTTCCTGAGGAAGGAACTCAGATAAGACAAATGTGAGATTAAAGATTTAAGACTGTGAGGGTCAATTTCTGTGTTTATTCAAAAAGACTATAAACATCAGTTCTATTGGACAATTGGACCAGTTTCAAGTGCTCTGGAAGACTACCAACTTTTTCACCCCATGGTACATATTGAAAACGGTAAATATGTATTCAGCAAACTGGGGTAAATAGAGGTGGCTCTGACTGCTTGAGGACTGAGGTGATTAATATCTTAGCCATGTGGAACCCATTTGTGACATGCAGTTGTCCACAGCACTCTGGTTTGAAAACTTTGCACAAGGCTCATCAAAATTAAAGGGGAAAGGTTTTAAATTGTAACCCAGTTAGAAACTGTGATTTCCTTTTTTGATGTGTAAGATCCCAGCATCTTCTAGGTCCACAGGCCTTGTAAGGTCTATAGCTGTCCTTTGGTTTTCTTCCTTGAACAAGCTAAAATGAAACAAAGGCAATTTCTGGGGAATATCATGAGGTTTTAAACATGTGTACATGTTTCTCTCTAATAGTTCAGAATCTAGTAATTCCCCCAAGTATAATGGTATGAGAATTTAACCCCACAATGTTAGAGAACAGCAACTCTTCAATCAAATTTCATATGATGACCTACTCATTCTATTTTGTAATTTTCTTTTGAAAGGTTTGGGGCAGAAATAGCTCAGATATTTTAAACAGGGCTATTTTCTCTGTTTTTCTGTTTGAGTCCTGTGGCTTTCATTTTATGGCATGACAGGACTGTTTTTCATTTGTAACCTCTCCAAGTACTGATTTTAAGCAACTCATTAACATATGCTTCCTCTTCATAATTCATCCCATTCAAACATTTGATCTCTTCAGTACAATATGAATAATAAACTATCTTCCTCCCAGAGACATTCAAAATTACGGTTTATATATGATAAACCAGAAAAAAATGTTGTTTTTGAGTCCACTTTTTGAAAAGTCTGTTAGATGAAAGAATACTACAAATTAACTTTCTAAGGTAAATCAAGGCTTTGGCTAAAAAAGCCAAACATTTCAGTCAAGGTCTGACTTATAAAGCTTGCTGTCAACCCTACCAGAATCTGTTGCACTGGACGCAATATATTTCAATTTTTAATTTCTATTGTCAATGCCTTCATTTATGCCTTTATTAGTTTATGCCTCAACTTTGGTGGCAGCTACATATTGGACTGCATTTTATCTTCCAAGACCTCCCATATGAGATCTTGAAATGTAGCTTTGATAGTATCATTTCACTCCACCAAAACCTTCAATGGCTCCCTACTGATTGATGAATAAATTCCTAGGAATCATAGAAATGCTAGAATGTCAGTGTTGGAATGAATCCTGAAGTATAATTCAGCAGTTGCCAAACTATGGTCTCTGGACAAGTGCCAGAAGTTTGCACTAGTCCTCAGTGGAAAGAGAAAAATAAAGACAATGAAGTCAGTTTTCAATAAAATGAAATTTACTTATTTTAAAAATTATTTAAAAGTATCTTGAGGTTGGGCATGGTGGCTCACGCCTGTAATCCCAGCACTTTGGGAGGTCGAGGCGGGTGGATCACCTGAGGTTGGAAGTTCAAGACCAGTCTGACCAACATAGAGAAACCCTATCTCCACTAAAATTATAAAATTAGCTGGGCATGGTGGTGCACGCCTGTAATCCCAGCTAACAGGGGAGGCTGAGGCAGGAGAATCACTTGAACCCAGGAGGCAGAGGTTACAATGATCCAAGATCGTGCCATTGCACTCCAGCCTGGGCAACAAGAGTGAAACTCTGTCTCATGACTAAAACACCAAAAACAATGGCAACAAAAGCCAAAATGGACAAATGGTATCAAATTAAACTAAAGAGCTTCTTCAGAGCAAAAGAAACTATCCTCAGCATGAACAGGCAATCTACAGAATGGGAGAACATTTTTGCAATCTATCCATCTGACAAAGAATCTACAAAGAACTTAAACAAATGTACAAGAAAAAAAAAAAAAACCATCAAAAAGTGCCTGAAGGATATGAATTGGCACTTCTCAAAAGAAGACATTTATGAAGCCAACAAATGTGGAAAAAAAGCTCATCATCACTGGTTATTAGAGAAATGCAAATCAAAACCACAACGAGATATCATCCCACGCCAGTTAGAATGGCCATCTTTAAAAAGTCAGGAAACAACACGTGCTGGAGAAGATGTGGAGAAACAGGAACACTTTTACACTTTTACACTGTTGGTGGGAGTGTAAATTACTTCAAACATTGTGGAAGACAGTGTGGCAATTTCTCAAGGACCTAGAACAAGAAATACTATTTGACCCAGCAATCCCATTACTGGGTATACACCCAAAGGAATATAAATGATTCTACTATAAAAACACATGCACACGTATGTTTATGCAACACTATCAACAACAGCAAAGATTTGGAACCAACCCAAATGCCCATAATGATAGACTGGATAAAGAAAACGTGGCACATATATACCATGGAATATTATGCAACCATATAAAAGAATGAGTTCATGACCTTTGACATGGATGAAGCTGGAAACCATCATTCTCAGCAAACTAACAGAAGAACAGAAAACCAATCACCACATGTTCTCACTCTTAAGTGGGAGTTGAAAAATGAGACCACATGGACACAGGGAGGGGAACATCACACACTGGGGCCTGTCAGTGGATGGGGGGCTAGGGGAGGGATAGCATTAAGAGAAATACCTAATGTAGATGACGGGTTGATGGGTGCAGCAAACCACCATGACACGTGTATACCTGTGTAACAAACCTGCACATGTACCCCAGAACTTAAAAGTATAATAATAATTTTAAAAAGTATCTTGAACTTTGTTTTGAAATATCTTTTATTTTATATAGTGACAGCATTAATAGATAGTGATTTATTTGCTTATTGTTTTTAATGTCCATGCTTGGCAAAATGAAGTTGGCAACCATTTGTTGCTTCATGTCCCCCATCCCCCACTTTTTATTCTTATTTTTTATTTTTTCTGAGACAGGGTCTGACTCTGTTGCCCAGGCTGGGGTGTAGTGGCATGAACTCAGCCCACTGCATCCTTTTACCTCAGCCTCCCAAGTCACTTGGACTACAGGCGCACGCCACCACATCCACCTAATTAATTTTTTTTTTTTTTTTTTTTTTTTCTGGAGACAGAGTTTTGTCACGTTGCCCAAGATGGTCTCAAAATCCTGAGCTCAAGTGATCTGCCCACCTCAGCCTTCCAAAGTGCTGGGATTACAGGCGTGAGCCATGGTACCTAACTGCCACCCTGAACTTTTTAAATTTTACAAATCCATGAAATCCAAAAGTCTGAAAGCTACTCATTTCATAAATGAGAAAATTTAGGAAAGAAGGATTAAATGACTTACCTAAGGTCATACTTATTAGTGGGAATGCTGCCTTACAAATCTTGATATTAGCTTCAAGTCTTTACCATAAATTTCAAAGTCCTCTGTATTTAAATCCCAGTATGCATTTGCATCTCTATTATCAGCATACCTTAAAAGAAAACCTATATTCTAAACAGTCATGATCATTTTCCATTCCTTAAATGTGCCTTTCAGTTGTTCATTACCTTATCTATTCTCCTAAAATCCCACCCAGCTCAAGTGCTGACTCTATTAACATATCTCAGTATCAGAAGGGATCCTTTGCTTTTCTCTGCTTCCATATGTGGATGCTACTTATCAGCATATTATGTCTTGTTCAAGCTGTCATCATCTGTGGACTATTCCCCCTCCTATGCTCTCCATTTCAGTAAATGACATTACCATCTACCCAATTGCTCAAGCTGGAGGCCTTGAAGTCATTCCTTACTGTTCCCTATACCAATATTGAGTTAATCACAAAGCCCTGTCATCTTTAGCTCCCCAATTTATCCTGTGTATTTCCACTTTAATTCTTCCACTGAACTGCTACACAGATCACCCTGTGTCTCCTTGTTCCACCATGCAATCCATTTTTTACCTACCAGCTGCTTTTAGATCTGGTACTGCTCCTTGTCAAATCCTTTGGTGGTTTTCCATAGCCTTCAGATTAAAACCTAGAATCGTCAACATGTTATACAAGATATGTAGTACCCATGCCCACTTCTCCAGCCTCATCTCTTCCTAATTTTTTATTTGCATCCTTTGCTTTAGCTGTACTGGACTTTCAATTCCTTGAATGCATCTTTCTCACTATTGCATGCTTTTGCTTGCCGACTTTAATTGCCTCTCACCTCTCTGGATCTTCGCACATGCTATGGAGTGAAGCCTACACTGCCTGGAATACTCTGCCTTCTAGGAAACATACCTTAAGGCTCTAAGTTTCAGTTTGGGTACGTCATAGCAGAGTACCTTTCCTTTACCATAGCACTCACTACATTATATTGCAATTTCTTGTTTAATTGATTTCCTTTCTATCTAGACTATATGAACCATGAGGCCATGGATCATATTTATCGTGCTCACCATTGCATTCAAACTGCCAGCTCTGGCATATAGTAGGAACTCAATAAATGTAATCTGTATGAATGAAAATATCATACTACATTTCCTCTTATACTATTGAGACTTTCATACTTGTGGTATTTCCTTGATTCTATTACAAATTCCTATAAGTGGAAGGCAGTCTTTTATAATTACTACCATTTTATAGCACCACACATATTATAGGCTGCTGGTAAATATTTGGTAAATATATGAATAATCTATTTGTTTCTTACAGGGTCAGGGGCAAGAATTAGAGTGCATATTTGTAATAAACATAGAATGCAGCACAACCAAATAGGCTATACAATCTAAGAATTTTGGACTAATACTAGTATTGATTGTTTATAACCTAAAAGGTGCCTCCACCACTATAAAATACCTGCTTTAAATTGGGAAATACTCTATGGTTTCATCAAGGTTAAATACGATTTTTCAAATAGGGATTCTGATACATTTTAAAGTAATAAAAAATATAAAAATCTTAAAGTGACTTATGGTGCCTAGACTGCTGTGGGGGGTGTGTGTGTGTATGTGTGTGTGTGTGTATATATGTGTGTGTGTGTGTGTGTGGTTTTTTGTTTCTTGGGGGCTGAACTCAGGCTGGAGTTTCCATGAAGTTATGGGTAGGGTGATAGATTTACATTGAAATAGTTTACTTTATCCAAAAGTCAGTTCAGTTTTTCTCAATGGGGGATTTTTTCAATTGGGAATATATTTTTGCACTTCATGTTTATGATTCTCTTTTCAACATCCGGAACATACAGCGATATCATCAGTCATAGATAGTTCATACTGCACATAATGGGCTATAATATCAGTCTCTGTATATATCATAATACCTGAATTGTTCAACAAAATGTCTCATAAGGCAGGAAGCTTCTTTTCTGTTTTCCATTTTTGATAGACTCAACCTAAATGGATAATGTTCTTTGTAAAAGGTGAGCAAAACATCAGCACTGGTAATATTTATTTTACAGGATGTGCCACAAGCCTGGCTCACTCCTCTTACTTACAAGGGCAGTACCTGCTAAGACCATTTGGATTTGTTGAGTCCAGTGCAAACTGAAACAGTGACCTATCTGAGTGACAACCAGGTATATGACAGAGGACAATGCCAAAAAAACAATATATTAAGTTCAGGAGTTGAAATTGTGGTAAGCATTAGTGCTCATCCTCAAAGAAGTATTCTCTGACCTTCCTGTGCAAGGCAGTGTTCCTCTCTCCCCAATTTATGATGCTATATCAAACTCAACAAACCTTGGTAATGGATTGAATGATGTGGGTGAAGTAACAGAAGGAAGAATCAAGAATGTCTTGGCCCTAGGATTATGATCTGGTTCATGGTAAACTCTAAATATATATCTGTTGAAGGAAAGAATAGCTGGGAATAATACACATTTTGTCACCCTCAGCCACACTATGCTGACTATAAAATTGATGCTTGTTTGCATCATCAGGTGGCCATATTTACATTAAGACCATAGTTTTAAGAGCCAAAAAAACCTGGGTTCATATCCTGACTTCACCATTTGAGCTATGAGACGTTAGGAGAGTTACTTAACCTCACTGACTCTTTCTTTCTCTTCTTATAAAAAGGATATCATCTCATACCAGCCTCACAAGATGATGGTGAAGATTAGATGAGATAATATATTTATCATATTTAGAACAATACCTGGCAGAAAGTATTCTGTAGAGGGTAGTCATTGTTGTTGTCAGAATGTAATGTACTTAAGTGTCTTGAAAATAGTAAATATTCAATAATTATTATCTGTAAGTATTATAATTATCATTATAATAGTTTTATATTAGTTAAATTATTTTAATAGAATGCTTATGGTGACAAAAATTACACTTTTTGATATTATTGAACACAAATTTTTAGTCTTAATTTCAGTAATTGTCATTTCTTAAAATATTTGGTATACACGTGGGATATCTTCGTATTTAAATCAATAAAGGCAATGATTGTTGCTCTTATAATTTATGCAAATTGTTCAGAAATGAATAAATTAAAGCATTTATTTGTACTAACTCTGGTAGTTTGCTAAAAAAAATCAGGACAGGCTAAAGGAGGATATGGAAATAATGGCTGCATTGTTTTTCCTTTTTTTGATGAACCATATTTCAAATTCATTCACAGACATTTTCGCTTTCATGAATCTAAAATATCTTCTCTAGTTTCTAAAAGTATACATACATATATACGCACACAAGGTATACATATACTCACACACTCACAATATTAAAATGTTTCGGCTACGTGTGGTGGCTCATACCTGTAATTCCAGCAGTTTGGGAGGCCAAGGCAGGAGAACTGCTGGGGGCCATTAGTTCAAAATCAGCCTGTGCAACATAAGCGAGACCGTGTCTCTACGGAAAAAAAAGAAAAAAAAAACAAGCAAACAAACAAAAAAAGCAGACCAGACATAGTAGTGTGAGCCTGAGGAGCTAGAGGATGCTGAGGTGATGGGATTGCTTGAGCCCAAGAGTTTGAGGCTGCAGTGAGCTGTGATTGCACCACTGCACTCCAGCACCTGAATGACAGAGCAAGACCCTATTTCTAAAAAAAAAAAAAAAGTTTGCTGCCTGCTGCTGCCTGGGACCACAATGGAGAATGGAGAATAGTTGAAGAAAATGTAGTACAGAAGTTTAGGCAAGTGATAATTGTTGTTGGTACCCATAGATTGAGCCAATGCAAATTTGCAGGCTTTAGAAAGATACCTCTGCTGTTCTCCAGATTTATTTTCTAATTTCACCTTATATGTTTTTGTTTCTACACAACCATTTTTCTTTTACTGTCTCATAAATTTTATGTCAGTATGCTATGACTGGATATCTTGGAGGAAACAAAATTGCATTGTTAAAAAGCTCAGTCTTTTTTTTTTTTTTTTTCATGAAAATGAGCTGCTAACTGGGCACAGTGGCTCACGCCTGTAATCCCAGCATTCTGGGAGGCCGAGGCAGGCAGATCACTTGAGCTCAGGAGTTCAAGACCAGCATGGTGAACATGGTAAAACCTTATCTCTACAAAAAATACAAAAATTAGCTGGACATTTTCCGCATGCCTGTAGTCTCAGCTACTTAAGACGATGAGGTGGAAGGACTGCTTGAGCCGGGAGGTCGAGGCTGCAGTGAGTTGTGTTCACACCACCACACTCCAGCCTGGGCAACAGAGTGAGACCCTGTCTCAAATAATAATAATAATAATAATAATAATAATAAATTAATTTAAAAAAGAAATAAAAGAAAATGGATTGCTTTTTAATGCTATGGTTAGTGGTTAACAAACCAACAGAATCAATCCAGAATCTTCATTGAATACCTATGGTGTGTCCCATTCTAAGGGAGTAAATGGAGTAAGTATGAGACTCTGGCTTTGCCCTCAAGGAATGTAAAATTTGGCTAAGGGATGTGATATATATACATGGTATAAAATGATTTCTGGGGGTATCTTAGTTTGGGTTCCTAGGAACAGAGTTTTATTTTTTATATTTTTATTTTGCTTGTTTGTTTGTTTGTTTATTTATTTATTTATTGAGATGGAATTTCACTCTTTTCGCCTAGGCTAGAGTGCAATGTCGTGATCTTGACTCACTGCAACCTCTGCCTCTCAGATTCAAGGGATTCTCCAGCTTCAACTTCCTGAGTAGCTGGGATGACAGGTGCCTGCCACCAAGCCTGGCTAATTTTTGCAATTTTAGTAGAGACGGGGTTTCACCATGTTGGCCAGGCTGGTCTTGAACTCCTTACCTCAGGTGATCCACCTGCCTCAGCCTCTGAAATTGATGGAATTATAGGTGTGAGCCAGTGTGCCCAGCTGTGAATAGATTTTTAAATGAGGAGTTGCATGCATAAGATTTATTGGGAAGTGCTCTTGGCAAATATGCCTGTAAGGAAGTAAGAAAAGTGAAAGGAAAAATTGAGCAGAAGTAGAAGCTGACCCGTAATGTAGTTGCCTATGGCCTCAGCAGATCTTACAGGGAGATCTGGAGTTAGGATAGACCTCTGGATGATTATCCCAAATTGAAGTAAGGGGGTTAGGCTTTTGAATTCCTTCATCAGGCAGTCTTTGGCCTTGGGCCACTCCCTGCTAAGGTGTTATCCTTGGGCATGCAGCTCTTTATAGCCAAGGACAATTCCCATTGTTGTGGCTCTAGCTTCAAGGATTGGTAACTTGATATTCTCAACAGTTGTGGGATAGGTGCTTTGGCCCTAAAGAACCTATCCTGTACCAAGCACCAGAGCATTTACTATAAGGCATTGCAACTTGAACTGGCCTTTAAAGGTTGGATAGAATTTAAGTAGATGTGGAGGGGAATTGACATATATGCATTCCTGGGTGGGAATTGGTATGGGAAAGGACAGGTTATACTGGAGACAGCAAATAAATCAGATTTTAATTCAGCTTATATTTATTGAATTCCTACTTTGTAAAGGTACTATGTTGTACTGAGAATTTTCATAATGTGGTACCTCATTTAATCATTATAACCCTTTGATTTAAATATTATTTCCATTTTATATATGAGGAAAATGTATCTCAGCATGGTTATGAATTGCCCAAAGTCACCCATGAGAAAAGTATTAGAGCTGGCACTCAAATCCAAGTTTCCTAGCTCTAAAGACTCTTCTTTTTCTGCTACACCATGTTCATATGTCTAAAAATGGAGAATTACACTTGCAAATGGTGACAGTAGATTATGGAGAGTCTACAGGATACATTCTGGTTCTTGGTCCCATACTTTATTGTTTTGGTCTCTAGTTGTCTCAGAAATTAACTGTAATTTTATAATAATAATACATTGAATGATAGTAGTAGTTTTAATTACCGTTGGTTATCATTCACCAATACTATGTTAAATTGGCTCACTCTTTCTCTGTGGATTATAGCATTGACTCTTTACTGTGAATCTGAAAATGGTAGTATTGCTTTTATTTTATGTATGAGGTAACTGAAACTTAGAAATTGTCCACAGTCACGTAGCAAGAATGTGACAGAGATGACATTAGAACCCAGGTCTCTCTGACTCCTGAAGTCCATGATTTTAAGCACTACATTTTAAGCCTACCTCTTTGTATGTTTTATAGTTCTTTGTACATCACCGAGCACACAGTTGTGTGCTATTACTATACTTAACTGTTACTTATCCCCTTAGCAACTTGGGATAAGTAATTTTGTCTGTCTGCTTCAGTGTCTAAATTTTTTACTCAACTGAAGTGATATCTACCCATGGCTAATGGGAATACTGTATGAGACCAGAGAGTGAAGTAGTGAACTCAAAAAAATGGGCTTGTACCTGATTTCTTTCAGGCTCTAGCCCTATGTCAGTTGGACTGACTTTATTCATTGTTTCATGCCTACTCTTCATCCATCCTTTATTACAACAAATATTTATTGAGTTTTACTGTATGCCTGTCACCGTTCTAGATGGTGAAAAAAAGGCAAAGTCCTGTCCTCATAGAGTGTATGTTCTAGAGAGTGAGACGCTTGATTCACTACTAAATATGTAAATACATAATAACTCAAGATAGTAATAGGTGCCCTGGAGAAAAGCTAAAGCCTGGAAGAGAATGGGAAGTGGAATAGGGTGGGAAAGGGGGCTGATAATTTAGATAGGGTGTTTAGGAGAGGCTTTTTGATAAGATGATATAAAAGTAGAGACCCGTGGGAAGAAAAGCAAGCCATGCAGATATTTTGAGGAATAGCGTTATAGGCAGAGAAAATGAATAGCAAGTGTCAAAGCCCAGGGGCAGGAGCTTGACTGGCATGTTTGAGAGCCACCAAAATCTAATTAATGATATGTTATTATAATATTTTGCCAAATGACTCACCAGTGATATAAAAGATTTAAAAGCCCTTTCCAAAGTATTTCCCTCTAGAACAGATTTGGAATGTGATGAAAGAGGGAACAGGACCAATGGGAAAAGATTAAAGTGTTTGAAGCCAACTCATCAGGATGAAATAAATGAGATGGGCTATTTAATGATTATCTATAGCAGTTCCATGTAAGGTTTTTATAAAGAAGCAGTGGAATAGCCTTCTAAAGACTAAGTTCTTCCCTTTCTCTTAGGAGGTAGGAACAAATTAGAAAATTAATCAAGAGAGAATGTGGCATCTGATGACATGAGAATTGTTTGAAGGTGGCAGGAGTCAGGAGGGTGGTTGAATTCAGTCAACAGGTGAGAAATTTACAAAAATAAATAGAATTGAGCAAATTCAGAACAGATTTAACCTCCATTTTATTTTCAAGCTAAACAAAAGATGCTGATATAAGGGGGAAATTACTCCAAAAACCCAGCTTTACTGACATATTTTGAGTCATTTGCATAAACAAAATGGTCCTAGAAACAAGTGTGAACTTGACTTTAAAGTGAATAGGCCTGGAAGTGTTTTCTGACAGATAATTAGTTTGGTGCATTTATTCAATATTTATTGATATAATATTTATATTCATGTTATTGCAAAAAGGAGTTGAAGCAGATTGCAAAACTGTGTATATAATCCACAATACAAAAACTAAGAAATAAAATCAGGAGGAAATAATAAGAGTAGGAGAAATAAGATAAGGTCGAGTTTACATAAAATAAATGTCTAAACTGTATGCCATAGAGATGGGCACCACACATTTAGCTCTGAGATTTCTGGAAACAACGGAAAGAGCCCTGGAAACTGAGATAATAGACTTGTATTGTGTTAAGCCACTAGGCTCTGTTTCAAACATTCCTTAGTTCTCAAGGGAAGACATGAGGATGGGATAAACCTCCAGGGGAAGTTGGGGTACTAACTTTCATAAAGATTTTTACTTCTTGCAGAGGACTTTATTACAAGTCTATGTAGAAAGACAATAAATGGGTTGTGTGATTGTTTAAGATTGCTGAAAGATCTTTCCTTATGTGTAGAAACCTGTATTGGCATCGATGTTCATCAGGGATATTGTTCTAAAATTCTCTTTTTCGTTGTGTCTCTGCTGGGCTTTGGTATCAGGATGATACTGGCCTCATAAAATGAGTTAGGGAGGATTCCCTCTTTTTCTAATGATTGGAATAGTTTCCGAAGGAATGGTACCAGCTTCTCCTTGTATATCTGCTAGAATTCGGCTGTGAATCCATCTGGTCCTGGACTTTTTTTGGTTGGTAAGCTACTAATTATTGTCTCAATTTCAGAGCCTGTTATTGGTCTATTCAGGGATTCAACTTCTTCCTGGTTTAGTCCTGGGAGGGTGTATGTGTCCAGGAATTTATTCATTTCTTCTAGATTTTCTAGTTTATTTGCGTAGAGGTGTTCATAGTATTCTCTGATGGTAGTTTTCGTTTCTGTGGGATCAGTGGTGATATCCCCTTTATCATTTTTTATTGTGTCTATTTGACTCTTCTCTCTTTTCCTCTTTATTAGTCTTGCTAGTGGTCTATCAATTTTGTTGATCTTTTCAAAAAACCAGTATCTGGATTCATTGATTTTTTGAAGAGTTTTTTTCTGTCTTTATCTCCTTCAGTTCTCCTCTGATCTTAGTTATTTCTTGCCTTCTGCTAGCTTTTGAATGTCTTTGCTATTGCTTCTCTAGTTCTTTTAATTGTGATGTTAGGGTGTCAAGTTTAGATAATTCCTGCTTTCTTTTATGGGTATTTAGTGCTATAAATTTCCCTCTACACACTGCTTTAAATATGTCCCAGAGATTCTGGCATGTTATGTCTTTGTTCTCATTGGTTTCAAAGAACATCTTTATTTCTGCCTTCATTTCATTATGTACCCAGTAGTCATTCAGGAGCAGGTTGTTCAGTTTCCATGTAGTTGAGTGGTTTTGAGTGAGTTTCTTAATCCTGAGTTCT